>NC_068351.1:4534878-4834878 GCF_014633365.1 Diospyros lotus | reverse complement strand
GCTGCCAAGTTTGCCAAGCCTACATCACTGCAGCCTGGTCGATCCAATTCAATAACTTGTGCGATTGGTACACTTATCTCCTAAAAAACTCTGCTTCCAGAACCATCCACGTCCATGTCCTTGGCAACACCATCACCGCCAACCCGGATAACGTCGAGTACATGCTCAAGACGAGGTTCGAGAATTACCCGAAAGGAAAACCCTTCTCTGCAATTCTGGGTGACCTTTTGGGAAGGGGCATATTCAACGTTGATGGCGATTTATGGCGGTTCCAGAGAAAAATGGCGAGTCTTGAGCTTGGGAGACTCTCAGTACGTTCGTATGCCTTTGAAATTGTGAATTATGAGATTGAAAGCCGGCTAGTCCCGCTTCTTTCTTCCGTGACGGGGAAAGAAGAAGGTATTTTAGATTTACAGGACGTGTTTCGGAGATTTGCATTTGATTGTATTTGCAGATTTTCGTTTGGTTTGGATCCGAAGTGTCTAGAACTTTCTCTACCCTTGTCGGAATTCGCCGTCTCCTTTGACCTAGCTTCCAAATTGTCGGCCGAACGAGCCATGATCGCTTCCCCGTGGGTTTGGAAGATAAAGAGGATGCTGAATTTGGGTAGTGAAAAGCAACTAAGAGAAGCCATCAAGACGATCAAAGTTCTAGCCCAAGAGGTCATTAGGCAAAGGCGACAAGTCGGGTTTTCGACACACAAAGACCTTCTTTCTCGATTCATGGCTACCGTAAACGACGAAACGTACTTGAGAGATATTATCATAAGCTTCCTCCTAGCCGGCCGGGACACTTTGGCGTCGGCCTTAACGAGCATTTTCTGGCTGCTGGCGAACCACCCGGAGGTAGAATCCTCCATTCTAATCGAGCTTGATCGAGTCATCGGGGCAAACCAAACCCTCACAAGCTTTGAACAAATGCTGGAGCTTCATTACTTGCAAGCAACGGTCTATGAAAGCATGAGGCTTTACCCGCCAATTCAATTCGATTCTAAATTCTGCCTAAAAGACGATCATCTTCCTGATGGAACCTTCGTGAAGGGAGGAACAAGGGTGACTTATCATCCATACGCTATGGGCCGGATGGAGGAGATTTGGGGCCCCGATTGCTTGGAGTTCAAGCCTGAGAGGTGGCTGAAAGACGGCGTTTTCTTCCAAGAAAACTCGTTCAAGTACCCGGTTTTCCAAGCCGGCCCTAGGGTCTGTTTGGGGAAAGAAGTGGCCCTGGTGGAGCTGAAAAGCGTCGTGCTTTGCCTTTTGCGGAGGTTCCACGTCAAACTAACTTCACCAGTTGAAACGCCACGGTTCTCGCCCGGCCTCACCGCCACTTTCAGCGGCGGTTTGCCGGTCTTGGTCAGAGAAAGGCGAACATTAAGCTAAAGGTTTTCCCCGTCATATGTCCTAAATACTTCTCGCTAGTTGCATCTTTCTTGCTAATTATGAATGCATTTGTTGTAATAATAACTAATGAAGGATGTTTAGGGCAAATGATAGAAAAACGCGTCTATTTGACGCGACTCTAAATTTGGATTCGCAGCCCACGAATTGGCATCGATCGATCCATATGTGCATCAGACTGACTGGCCCTGAATTAATAATCAGAAGCGAAAGATGATGGATCGGAGGCATGTCGGTGGGATATTTGTTAGCAAAGATTTATGCTGGGTATGTAGCTAGCTAGCTAGCTGGTGTTTTCTGGCATTGTGCAGATATCTTGGTAAAATTCCAAGAGGAAGAAGTTCTGTGCTTGTCAGTTGAGTGTACATATCTGTAGTGTTTGTCTTGTAAGAAGAAGAAGATTCTAGCTATGGTGGGCAACCATTTAATTCGTGCTCTTTTACGGTTATTGATTTTCATTACTTGTCGAAGGTTATTCAGTGATATATATTATGCCAGGTCCCGGCAGGGTTAATTAAAACCAGACATTAATTATCATGAAATACAAATTGTGTACAAAATATACATACATACATGATACATATATATATATATATACATATCCCCATGAGACCCCACCTATTGTACCATTCCATAGTGTTTCCGAAATGAAGTTGGTAATGCATGATTCATCTGAATGTCAACGGTTTGAAATGCTAAACAGTTTGGAATCCAAACCCCCACCAAACTCGCCAATGCAAAAATGAGTAAGATATCAAGAGACGAGAGCAGCATTGTTTGAATCGATATTGTCGAAAGATAATATGAGAACCTCCATGAACTTGACGGTTAACTAGCTAATCTCTCCATTCCTTTCTTAACTAACTGCAAATACATTTCTGCCATTCTGCATCTTGATGATGTGCGTGATATGTTTGGCCAGTTGCTTAATTGGAGCAGATTAGTTAATGCTTGTCCAAGTTTTTGATGATTAAAGCTGGAGAAGTGGGATACTGAGTTGCATTCGTTGTTTTAATTAGAGCCGTTGAGGCATCTTATAATTGTTTTCATGGGGAATTTGATACCACACCATGACTGTGTACGTACGTCTCTGCACCATGTGTGCGTGTGTGTTATGTGCGCCCGTGTGGACATGCAGCATATATTGCGCATTCATTTCACATGAGGCCTTCGTGTGTGTGTGTGCGTGTGTGTGTGTGTTGACACATCCTCGAAAATATAGCTCTTGATTTCCGGATTCATGATTCGACCCCAAAGGCTTCATTTCACTGTTTGTTGCTACCGTTTTGTCTCTTGTTTTATCTCTCCTCCTCAAAAAAAGAAAAAACTTTAAACTATGATGAGCTCCCCATCATCACAAATTTAATCATTAGACAGTCGACCGTATCAGCATATATATATATATATATATCATCCATCAATAGATAGATATCCTTAATTTGTTTTAAAATGAAATAACTCACATTAATCCATCACACTGTCAATTAATCCATGGATGTAAGAAACTTAATTGATGAATTAATTCATGGCTTCTTCTTCTTCTTCTTCTTCTTTGTTTTTGTTTATGTTTTTAATCAGATTAATTAAAGTGCAGCATATATGTTTCACAACAGGGTATTCACGTGGTAGCTGTCATGGGTCCACGAGGATTGTCTTGTGGCCATACACTGTCTCCCTATTTATGTTTATTGCATCTGGACTCTCTCTCTCTCTCTCTCTCTATTTGTATGTGCGTGTGTGTATATATATATATATATATAAATTATTCCCTAATAAGAATATCACGTGCAAGAAATAATCGCGATGAATCATTATTTTTAAAGTGTTATTTGCCTTCAATATATATAAAAGTTATATTATTTTGCTTTGAGTATAATTAAAGATACATCTATTCGTAAATTGTCATTTTTTATAACTAAACATAATTATGTCCCTGAATTACTTTTAAATCAAAAATCATATATTTTGACATACAACTATATATATTCAAAAATCATAAATCTTTATATATAAATAATCATATTAACTCTCTAAACAGTTATGTTTATTTACAAGAAGTTATGTAATATCCCTTAAAAATACAAGTAATTATATAACAATATTTCTTTTCCTCCTTATATATATAACAATATTTAATAGTAAAAATTATTCCAAAATCATTATCATCGTCATTAATGGACTATATATCAAGGGCACCTGGAACCACGATCACTTTAATTGAAATATTTTTGGTGTTATTTATATATACATTAACGTATTATATTTTATATTTTATTAATATAAATATACAATATATTAATACATGTTTTTTTAAAAAAATATATCATAATTGAATGTCTAAGTAACAATTTTATTTTATGATGCTTCTATAGGGTTTTTTTAGAAGAGAGGTAATCATGGTCGACGACCTCTTAATTGTTTTGCTAGTCTTGTCTTTCTTGTCATTGACGACCATATATTGATCTCATCATTTGTCAAGACCTAATTTAAGGTTCTAATGTCTTTTTAATATAGTATTATTTTAATTTTTTGCCATTTTACCCCTTTCATTAATTAAATGCAAGCCAATTAGGGAAAATGTTGTTAAACTCTTTCTTTTTTTTAATTGATATTAACAGATATAATACAACTGCATTAATATACTTAATAAAAAGTCTAATGCCTTGTCTATCATCTGCTTCCATTATCACTAGAGATGGCGGGCAGGCTCCGCCCTTGAAGTATATACACATGTACGTATGCACCAATAGGCTCTTCAAAAGGCTCTTTGGCCGGCCCAACTCACCCTGTCCAGACTGGGCCAAAAGCTATACTGGGCTGACCTATCTCGAGGGCCAGCACAATGCAAGAGCCGGGGCCATTTGAAAGCTTTAATTATCCTCTTTGTAAACCTATCCTTTGCATCAATCATTGTCGTCAGTTCATATTAAGATCATTAACCTCTCCTTATGCTGCATAATTAATGCTAGAGCAAGTACCTAATTACGTTATTCCCCACTTTGCTCAATGCATATTCATCCATTATATAATGAGCAACAAAATTATTACAGCTAGGTACAAATTAATTTGATTCAAAAGCTTCACTCAATTTCTTTTTCAAGTTTAGCTAGCTAGGTAGATATTTCAGGGCACAAGCTTTGCTTATTCTTTCCGTACAATATTAGTAGATTTGTAAGTCCCCTTCTTGTTTTGTTCCCATGCATATTTTGTGTTACTTCTTACCGGAACTATTTTTCTTGATTTAATAAACAATAATATGTGTCTTGGTGGGGCCTTTTAACTGATCAGAGGATTACCTCCAAACTGGAAGCCACCAAATCCGTAGTGTATAGTTCGTTTTTATTTGTCATTTCAATCAAAACAAAATAATAGCTCCATTTGAGAATATCGCGCAGAGATGCATCCGTGTGAGAGATTGCAGGCAAGCCGTTGCACCATCACAGCAACAGAACCCCCCTCCTCCTCGCTATTTAATCCAACTAATATTGCTAGTGATGAACTATCATTTATTCAATCCTGTGTTTGAGAGAGGGAGAGGGATCAAACAAAGCCAGCCATGGAAATTTCAAGAGCCTCACTAGTACTCGCCCTCTTCGGTCTCTGTGTTTTTGCTGCATCAGCTAACGATGGCAGAAAGGTGTACATATATGTTTCATTTTACTTGTTTGGTTACTCTTTTTAATTCTTTTTTCTAATGGAACAAGAGCTAGCTGTTCTTCTTCTACTATATTAATTTGATGAATTGTACTTGTACAGACGTATATCGTGTACATGGGAGAACTGCCTCGGTACACTGCTGGCGTAGCATTAATGGATATCCACCACACGCTTCTTACCCATGCAATCGGAGAGTAAGTCCTCCCCGACCAATCTTTTCTATCTTGCGCCCTTAATTAGATAAGTAGCAATCGTGTGTAAATCCATGCACTATTATCCGGAGCACCGGATAGAAGAACCCCATCTTTCCTTTTGAGTTGCATTAATTAATTATATCAAATATCATGCATGCGCATATATATGAACCTTAATTCGTTTTGGTGACAGCGAGAGGATAGCCAGAGAATCGAAGATACATAGCTACGGGAAGAGCATTAATGCGTTTGCAGCGAGACTGTTGCCTCATGAAGCAAGTAGATTATCAGGTGGATGCATGGCCGTATAGAGAGACTAATGATGATGATACATAACATTTGAAAATTAATTAATGTGTTATTTATGATATATATATATATATAGTGGTTGGTATAGTTACTGAGATTGTTAATTGATACTTTGGAGTGTTGATTTGCAGAAAGACGTGGTGTGATATCAGTGTTCCCGAGCACAGTACGTAAGCTTCACACCACAAGATCATGGGACTTTTTAGGTTTGCCTGAGAAAGTGAAAAGGAACCATAACGCTGAAAGCAACCTTATAGTTGGTCTGTTGGATACAGGTACAATATATATAAATACCGCTTAGTCATCACATTGGTGGGTGGTACGTTATTAAAAGCACCTTATTACGTATGTCTATTTCCAGGAATTTGGCCGAGCTCACCCAGTTTCCAAGATAGTGGCTATGGACCTCCTCCAAACAAATGGAAAGGCAAATGTGAAAAGATAGCTAATTTCACTGGATGCAACAAGTTCTCTCTCTCTCTCTCTCTCTCTCTCTCTGGATCACGTTACACAATACATCTAAATGTTTAACCAAATCTAGATGTATGTGGTGCGATATAGCTGGATTATGAGCTCATCCATTAGTGAAAAAAATAATTTCATAACACGCTTCGTACCTTGCAATTATGGGATTTTAACTTGGAACCTCTTCCCAAAACGAGCAGCAAGCTCATCGGAGCGAAATACATCAACCTGGATAACGCTGCCTCTCCGACAGACGATCTTTCTCCGGTGGACACCCAGGGGCACGGCACGCACACCTCCTCCACCGCCGCTGGAGCTACGGTGAAGGGCGCCAGCTTGTACGGCTTCGCCAAAGGGACTGCCCGCGGCGGAGTCCCGTCCGCCAGAATCGCAATGTACAAGGTCTGCTGGGGCATCGGCTGCTCCGACGCCGATTTGCTGGCCGGCTTCGACGAAGCCATTGCCGATGGGGTGGATATTATATCGGTCTCTATCGGTGGATTCGCCAAGAACTATTTCGAGGACGTGATCGCCATTGGAGCGTTCCATGCCATGAAGAAAGGGATCTTGACTTCTTGCTCGGCCGGGAACAGCGGGCCGTATTTGTCGACCGTCGAGAATGTGGCACCGTGGATCTTCACGGTGGCCGCCAGCAGCCTCGACCGGCAATTCAAGACCACTGTTAAATTGGGTAATGGAAAGCATGCCACTGTAAGTCTCTCTCTCTCTCTCTCTCTCTCTCTCTCTCTCTCTCTAATCTTTTCGGCTCTCATATATGTTTTTGGGGTGGCAGGGGCGATCCATCAACACATTCTCGTTGAAGAAACAAATGTATCCTCTAACCAGTGGACTACTTGCAGGAAGTTCTAATGCTTCCACTTATGGATACCCCAGGTACACGTTCTAGAGCTTGTTTTTCTATCTAGAGAACATGCAATTATGAGATTATACGGGTGGGGTGTGTACTGATAAATTCATCGGAAAATCGTAGTGAATGCGACTGGGGGACGCTGTTGGCCAACAAGGTGATGGGGAAGATAGTGTACTGTGTCGGATTGATTGGCGGGCAGGACTACACCGTCAAGGATCTGGGCGGCGTCGGAACGATCATGTCAACGGATTCTTCAGATTCAGATGCAGCCTTCACCTTTCTTAATCCGGCCACTGTGGTGTCGCGAGAAGATGGAACCATGATCGACAAGTACATCAACTCTACCAGGTACGCTCTAGCTCTTTCTTCTCTTAATTTTCTTCTTTTATTAGGAACGCAAACTACTCATTGCTAATATGGATGGATGTTTGTTCATCTATGGATTTAACAGAGCGGCCAGAGCCATTATATACAAGTCGAGAGTCACCAAAACGGCTGCTCCGTTGATCGCTTCTTTCTCGTCCAGAGGCCCCCAGACAATCTCTATCAACATCCTCAAAGTAATTAATCTCTCACTATGCTCTCCCCAGCCTCCACCCCCTCTTTTGCAAGGGTCTCAGAGATTCGTAAAAGACGCTATTTTTACGACACATAATCTATCATCTTCCATTCATAAAGAAGCATTTTGTTTGTACAGCCTGATATAGCAGCGCCAGGGCTGAGCATATTGGCGGCATATACAGAACTGTCATCTATAACAGGAGATCCAATGGACAAGCGGATTTCGAAATTTAACATAATATCTGGGACGTCCATGGCTTGCCCTCATGTCTCCGGCGCTGCTGCTTATGTCAAATCCTTCCACCCCGAGTGGTCGCCAGCGGCAATTAAGTCTGCTCTTATGACCACCGGTAACCCCTCCAAAAACCGAACCCATCTTAGTTGCATGGAATTAATCTATCTAAAACTTGTGGACTAATCGGTCTTTGTTCCATTTACTTCAGCAACAAGAATAAAGATCAAGGGGAAAGACGCCGAGCTAGGCTCCGGCGCCGGCCAGGTTACCATTTCTCTAAACCTAATCAACTAAGATAATATGTAGCAGCTAAAATTGATAAATACTAATTAATTGGATGATCAACAGATACATCCCAGGAAAGCTCTAGATCCTGGCCTCGTCTATGACCTTTCCGAGGAATCCTACATTAAGTTCCTGTGCAAGGAAGGGTACAACAGCTCCACCATCGGCCTCCTCACCGGCGACAAGAAGGCTTACGACTGCTCGAAATACCGGCCACCAGCCCAAGGAATCGACGGCTTGAACTACCCCTCCATGCACATCCAACTGCCCAAGTGCAGCACCAGCATTTCGGCCGTGTTTCGCCGGACTGTCACCAACGTCGGGGACCCAAAATCCATCTACAAAGCCACAGTGAAGGCGCCCAAGGGGCTTAACATTTCGGTTGTTCCAAACACACTGTCGTTTCATCGGCTGAACCAAAGGAGATCGTTCAAGGTTGTATTGGAAGGGGGGTTTCTACACCACGACGATTGGCTTCTGTCGGCGGCGTTGGAGTGGAGAGACGGCTCCAAGCACACCGTGAGAAGCCCAATTGTGGTTTACAAGGCATTAAATGAGCGGCTACAATGAGGACTAGGAATTAGGATTTGGCCATGTAAAGTTCTGTTCTACTAGTTCTATGGTTTAGTTTATTTCTTGCAAGAAAAGGCTGAATAATTAAGTTAGCATCCTGCTAACGAAAGTATACAAAGGGTTGTGCAAATTTTAAGTTGGAATAATTATATAAAAGCTCCCCGTTTCTTCTCTCTCTCTCTTCTTCTCAGCTTTGTCTGACCGGAGTGACTCTTAAAGAAAGAATGCGTAATCCTCCCGAGATGCTGAAATGGTTGATATCATAAAAAAGATGGAATGGGCAGAACTTAATGTTTGGTATCTTAGAGAGTTTCCCAGTGGTCACTTAGGCTATGCATCGGTTTTTTAGTAAACATTCCCGCACTAATTAAACAGCCAAGTCGTCTCTTCCATTTAGCCTAACATTTAGGAAACATTCAACAAGAATAACATTGATGTCACAGCAACATGTTGCAGAAAGTAGTTCTAGATATCTTAGTACTCTTCCAATAATATACTCCTTCAAATGTTTACTCTCTGTACTTTGCTCTGTCCATCTCCGACACAAGACCTAGCAAAATTGGAAAGACTTGCACTGTTGTAAGCATAACTTTAAGTGTTACAACTGGAAGTTAAGGAAGAAAATAAATTTCTCGCCTAATCGTAGGGTAGCTCCTGTCAGACTCAAAACTCTGATTTTGCCAGGAAAACAAAGCACATTCCGCTAAGATTTCCAGCAACCAGGCATCTCAAAATCATCCTGCAAGCATGAAAAACCCTTTACCCTGATAAATGATCCATGAATAGCACCCAGCTAAAAACCACAAGAAAGCCATATGTTTACCAAATGTTTGACCTCCAACAAGTCCTCGAGGTTAGAAACTGGCAAGCTCAGGCAACATCAGTGGTTCAGGTTCAAAACAAATACAAGGATACGGAAGATCAATGCTGCATCCAGAACTAGCAGTAATTCTGCCTCTTCAACTTTGTGAGTTCCTTCCTTCTCTTCCTGGCCTCAGCCGCAGCACTGGTATCCGCTAGTTTTTTGCTTGGGGAAGCATTCAGATCTTTTTTGGTTTCTGGGAAAGCATTTGCAGTATGATTAGATGTTGAAGAAAACGCTTGGACACTGGCAAGGTTGTCTGATTTCCGGAGAACATCGTGTTTGACAACTGATGTGGGTCGAACAGAATTTAGTGGTGCTGGTGCAAGGATGAATCGTCCTTCTGACTGAAGCCACATATGCCGGCCATCTTCATTTGGTGGAACTGTAAGTGGGCTATCATGGAGACGGTTAGCAGATATGGCTTCTACTGAACCAGAAGTTTCTGATTTAGCAGTAACGGGCAGCGGAGCTTGGTGCTTCTCTGAATGTCCAACAGTTCTCGAAGACGCACTAGCAGCACATTGGCTGGTCACAGCAGTTTCATTTGGTTCACAATTCAAATCAAAGGTGGACCTCAGGTGATAATCACTCGTATTACCAGGAATAGGGAAGAACCAAGTGCATGGTAGGATATACAAGGGAGTCCCTACGGGAGTTCTAATTGGGCAATTTGCTTGTTCACGGGATGAATCAGGTTTAGTAATGGCAAGCATGGGAGCTATTGATGGAACAAAAATGGGATTTTGGGATTCATCTGGTAATCGCATAAGATCTGAAGATTGAATGATGGCAGGCCAAATATATGGTGTAAACTGAGATTGGTTGTAAAAGATGAGTGGCCCAGTGATGGGTGGAGTAGATATCTCACCATTGGTTGAATTTGAATCTACTCGACTTTCCTCTACTTGGGTCTTCATTGTCTTAGCCATCTGCAAAGTAGGACATATGTAAGCTGAAACACTTAAAGCATTTAACCTCTCTACAGGGCCAGTCATGTCTTGCCTCTCCTTTTAAACTTTCATTGATGATCTTCAAAGAATCATATTCTTTCAGAGCCAACTCCATGTCCTTCCAGGATCAATTGTCATCATAAAGGAATAAACACAGCAAAGACCAGTAATGTTAGCATTAAGAATTGAGGAACTACTACATAATACACACACACACCTCCCCACATGTGAAAGTACAGGAGCTAGAAATTCTATGTACAAGCAAGAATGGTTTGATGTTACTGCCAACCACAAGACTGATGGATATAGCACAAGTCCAAATGATATGAAATAAAGGAAAGAATATGTGAGAAATGAAATGCCACCTACCCTCTTCAAAGTCTCATTCTCCAATGCCAGACTCGCTGCTTTTCTGGTCAATTCCTCATACACAGCCTTAAACAGAGTAAAAATGTAATGATATCGAAAATAGTAAGTCAATAAAATACATCTGCAAAGAACTAACACAACTTACAAACAAAATAGACCATCCAAGCTAGCTCCTACATCAAATGGTACAAGCTGGCTCCTATATCAAATAAAAGAAACTGACAGGACCCCTCACTATGTTAATATATATGGCTCCTCGTCCACTTTAATGTTAATCCCATCACATTTACTAGTTTCCCATCTACTATAATGTAAATACTATCAATTTCACTCGTTTTGGCAGTTCCAAATTACATATGATTACAAATTTTCACTTTTTAAAAATTAATGGTGAAAAGACAGGAAAAATCATCTTCTTTATATAAATAGCTATGCCACAGCAGAAGTAAAGCCCCGAACACATATATTAAGTAAAAAAGTCAAACAGCAAGAAAGAGATCCATTCAATATCCCCATTGAGCATTCAAATATTGGAAAGGGGGTGGGGAGCTGTTCCTTCAGTAATGACAAAATTGAATTAGCCACCATTAACCACCTCACTTCTTTTTGTTTTTCCCTTTTCACATGGACAAACAGTAGCTGGAATATGCCCATTAACCTCTGCATTCAGGTACAGGAGCTCTATCAGCCAGTTAGAGTGTTGAAAAGAGATATGCTGGTTTACACGTGCATACTAAGTTTCTGGGCTTCAACCACAAGAATCCTAGCAGTGTACTGTTTATCAACCCATTGTTACAAATTATGAGGCATACATCCTCCCCCCCCCCCCCCCAACCCAAACCAAAAATAAATAAATAAATAAATAAGAATATAAAAAAGATTAAGCAATAGAGAATTTAAGAGGTAAATGCACAGTAGAAGATGCAAGTAGTCAAGTGAAAGAATAGAAATTGGAATTGAAAAATAGCTGTATCAAAATGGGAAGTTAGTGATGGAGGAAAATATAACAGCAGTGAGATTTAAGCAAGATGAGATATCAAAAGACAAGAATTAGTCTGGAAAAGCATACCTCCACAAACAAAAGATCAAGGGAACTTTAACAAAGTCAAGCTAAGTAGATCAAGCTGGAGTTCTAAAAAGGACTTTTATTAGATTGAGCAAACAGAAAGCCACCTGTCTACGGCGAATTGTCTGTCTTGCCGACTCCCTGTTAGCCAATACCCTGCGTATCCTCCTTGCTTCCTTCTCAGCCTGATTAAGAAAAACAAACATTAGCTAATAATAGGCAACAATAAATTTCATATAAGAAATTGGAATTGTATGTACTTCGGTCAAATTATGTCTCGACTTGCTGCCACTAAAAGATGCATAACTTGTGGTGCACCTGGGACTTGGATTAAGTAATTCAGGATCCTGCACAACCTTCGCCATTTTCATCGCACTGCATATCTTTTCATGTTGCTTCTCAATAACTAGAGTCAGATCTTAGAGCAAACAAAAATATTTTTGCTCAAGTTCCACAAAGGAAAATATACGTGCGCCTGTGAGCATGTGTGTGAAGGGCAGCTCAGTAAGTAGTAGAAAACATCCTAAAGCGACCAGTTGAATAACTAGCAGAAATGACATGCCCCCACCTAGAAAAGAGGTTCTGGGTACTCAGCAGTAGCTCTACCTCAGGAGCATATTTTTTAAGACCACATCAGCAGATTAACTCCGTATGTTTGCCAACGTGCCAATCTCCTGAAGAGGCATAAAGATCTCCATGTCCGGATTCACAAGTGGGTAAACAAGCCTTCCATTCTTCCCGAATTCCCCTCTTTCCGAAATCTCCCTAGAATCAAGCCTTCATATCACTCCAAATGCCTACTCAATGAAGTGGCACTTAGATTTCCATAATTCCACTCAGATCCATCATCCTTAAAGATGGAATTGAGTAAAAGAGCACAACAGCTTTTCAGACCACGGGTGCTTGATATAAGGATGCTCATGAAGACACCAATATTCAAGTGATATAGCTATCCACTAGAACTGCCCCGCAGACTCACTGCACGGCCTTAGCTTGGTCAATGCACCACTTCACCCAAGGACTTCAAACCATGGATCCCTGTTATAAGGATGCTGGTGGAGATACAATGGCTCAATCAATATAGCTATCCACCAAGCTCCTCATGACACACCCTCAGCTTTGGCCAATGGAGCTCTGCACCCTAGGATTCTATGAAGCCTGCTCATTATAATTTATAAATATGCTTGAAGCACCCCACCAGCTCCTTTGGTAATTCGAGCCACCCCCCTTTAAACATTTCCACTCCTTGGGGGTAAGTTAACACATGTAGTTACCTTTTATGGATAGAATATCTAAATACATTTCAAAACAAAGTATTAATCAAGCCAATCTTTAAAACTGTACTGTGCCCGTCTCCTTCTGTTATTTTTGAAGATAAAATAAGCTTCAAAGTTAGCAAGAACCAGAACCTACGCGAATGAAATCAAGAGAAGTAGTATTCTCATTCCATGAAAGGAGGAACTCGCTAAGGTGAATTAGCCCTCTTCACTAATCTTAAAATTGAAAGTTATTAGTTAGACTTGTAGTAGCTCCAAATTCATGGTAAATACTTCTGATTTGGTCTGAATTTGATTGACTTGATCTCAGAAGTACTGAATCAAATGAACTGATTTCAGGAAATTGAATTAAGGTATAGCCAAATTCGGTCACTAAATCACAGAACTAAAAAATGCTTAACCATAACGTAACGTACCTCAGGAGAAACAGAGCATTTACGGACAGAGAATTCAGGCTTCATCCCGGAGTCTCCGGCCGGCAACCCGTTCTTGATACTCTGGCAGGGCCGTTTTATTTGACTACAACCAGAAGAAGTCCCGCTCTCTTGCACCGCCGAATGGGCCAAGCCGGCCAAAGCCTCCGCCGCTTCGAACTCATTGCTTGCCACCCAATCCCTCCCCGCCACCGCCTCTGTCGTCGGACACGGCGGCGACATGGACTTGGAATCAGAAACCAGCGACCGATTCTCCATATTGGTTGATTCAACTCAAGAGTCCACAACGGAGAGAGAGAGAGAGAGAGTGGCGGAGAGGGGAGATGTAAATAAAAAGAGAGGAACGGACAGAGAGTGGGGGAGGGAGGGAGGGAGGGAGAGGAGAGGTATTTTGGGGGGGTGTGAATTGCCCCCACAGAGGCAGAGGAACTGACACGTGTAATGCCAGATCACGGAGCGAGGTCTTTTCCCTGTGGAGCCCGTGTATGTATGATCGCCACGTATCGGTCTTGTCCACGTCGGCTGCTATGCCTGCGAACACTCCGCACGTGCCGACCGGGTTACTTTGCAGTTAAGCGCCGGAGAGCTGGAACATACGTGGCTCTGTCCGGGGGCTGACAGGTTTCGTCTGCTAAACTGCGCTCCTTATTTTTTATTTTCCAAAAAAAAAGATTAATATTGATTTTACATGCACATGCAAAGAACTTATTCCATGTTGTGAATTCTGTCTGTCGATAGTTTCTAATATTACTGTCGACTAATGGCTTATACGAATATAAATGGAGATAATTCAATATACTAATTGTCGATTGATAAGTGATCAATAGTTGAGAAAAGAGTTAAAAAAAATATGAATAATATAAAAATACATAAACTAATAATTCAATATACATATACATGATGAACACAAAGAGATTTACATGTTCGAATTCAAGAACGAATCCTAATCAAGACAAGAGTATTGTTTTTAGTCAATCTATTAACATAATATAATATAAAAGATTATAATAAAAAATATTCACCTTATTTCTCAAGAAGACTACAAAGTAAAAATTCTTATTTTCAAGCGACTCCTAGCACTCAATAGTGAAAAATTAAGATATAAAATGCTTATTTTTTTGTACGTTCAATTCGCTCCGATTACACATACATATAGGGGAATTTAGGTGTCTAAAAGAAATAGAGAAATCAATTAGGACTGTAGTCTCTAATGACTAATAATATTGGAGGTCGACAGTTTCAAATCTTAGACACTACTGGTTGACAAATTCAAGTTATCTGTCAACAGACTCATCTGATTTTGAGTCACATCTTAACACATGTTAGGCTTTTAAAGTTATTATTATCATTGGGATTGGATTGCTCAATGAAAGTTTCCAGAGGAAATGCAGAAGCACATGCATCGAACACTTTAGAGAGAGAGAGAGGGGGGGGGGGGGGGGGGGGGGGGGGGGGGGGGGGGGGGGGGGGGGGGGGGGGGGGGGTTGTTAATGACGGTGGATTTACGCTCAGTGGATTTGCCTTGCACTGGGCGACGGTTAAAAAGTGCAAAGCATGAGTTAAAGCTAAGCCCGTGTGCGGCCCAGTGGGTCTCCAAGTGTCATTCCACTTCCACCCTGTCTCTTTTGCCAAATTAAGATGAAAAGAAAATACACATATTTTTATAAAATAAAAAATACTATCAAACTACTACTGTACTAAGGTCGTAATGTTTTCATAATTTTACCATCCATTTGAAAAATCAAAATTCTTAACAGGAAAAAATATAATAACTTAACTTGTACAAAAAAAAAAAATCACTTAGAACAAAATTCAAGTGATATATATATATATATATTAAATATGTGCAAAAAGAATCTACATAAAACTTAATGGTATAAAATGGCATAATTCATTACTTTTGATAAAAATATGCAAAGATATCATTTTCCACATTATTTTATATGATATTTTAGAGAATTTTATTTATACATTATTGCCGACAAAAAATTGTCCATAATCGCTGTAGCAGTTAAAAGTTTTTAATGACATTCATTATGCAATTAGTTACAAACCGCCATGGAGACTAGTGAAATTGAAGGCTTAAAGGGATCTCAAGAAACATAAAAAGACCAGGAATTTACATTTGTATTGCAACACTGATTCTGCAGGAAAAAGCTAAATGGAGACTGATAAGAAAATTGAGATGAAGATAGCTCAAAGGGCACCCAAGTAAAACATAGAAAGTAGAGGAATTTACACAAGCCAAAAGCCCCTAAAAGCAAAAAACAATAAGGAGTTGGGAGGGGTAACAGCTACGGATTTAGACATTGGAGGTCGAGTTACCATCATGGAGATCCGATGCAAGACATGATCTAGGCGACGCAAGGCCAGCCATGAGCCCGTAGCTTGACGGGGTTTGAGGAGTTCTCGGGGAGAGGTTGACAAACTCAAGGGCCTGTAACCGCAATTCCACAGGGTAGTCAGCGACGCAACCAATTCTTGGACCCGCACCAGTTGACCATTTCCTCGATAGTTGATAACCCAACTGATATGAGCGGGCTGCTTTCTTCGAATTAATCCTTTCCAATATAGCTGTCTTGGGCACCTCGGCTCTTGGGCTTTTGAGACCACCGGATAGAGTCCTCCTGTAGGTGTAGTTGTTTTTGGTTTCGGTTTCGGGGGCCTCAGTTGGTACTGGTGAGTTATCTTTTTCCTCTTGCTTGGGTATATCAAGGTCTGGGGAGTCCAAATTTGTTGAAAATTCAGATGCAATTTCTTCTCTGCTTGATTTTCTCTCTTCCAAGTTCTCATAATCTTCATTTGCCTTGCGTATCTGAAAATGAGAGGTTTTAAATTCTGTTACAAGGCAAAGATACATGATGAAAAAGCAATATTCTACATTCTGGACATTACAAGTTTGCCAATAGGACAGGTGGAAGTAAAATGAGACTGGAGATTGATCTAGAAGATCAAGGACACATTCAAAACAAGTTTGTGTTGCAAAGGCTGGAATTGCTGGTCCCTAACAGCCTTTTGGGAGTTTGGACTTCTTCAAAGCAGACAGGCAGATTGTTGGGAAAATATTGTGGGAATTACGTGACTATGAACGACTTTAAAGACATTGGATTTATTCATGTTCAAATTTACCTTATAGATAATTTTCACAATATTTTCCCAACGATTTTATGGTGTTATTCCAATATTTTGTATCACATAGAGATCCAGATTTTTTAGCCATTTCATTTCACTTCACAAAACAAGATCAGAACAGTTAAAACTCTGAACAAAAATCTACGAGCACAAAGCCACACAGTAGAACAGAAAGATGTCACATACTTCAACTTCATCAATGTTCACTCCATTTTCCTTAAGGAATGATAACAAGCCGTCTAGACTGTCTTCAGTTGGCCGGTAATGTCCGCTATATGGAGATATTGACTGAAAAGAAAGGCAAAAAAAAAAAATCAGAAGCTAGAGTATATTTGAGTCAGGATAAATCCTCTATTAGATGCAAGTATGATACTGGTTTGCATAATTAACCTATCCAAAAAAGTGAAGAGAGTTTGAAGAGCACACAGAAATAAGCTTTCAGGAATAAGTGTATTAGGAAAATAATAGCTCTGTTTTCATTACCCTAAGTATTCCATCCTCTGCTTCAAGCCTTCCAGCAGCTAAACTAGCCCCTCCAGCAAGGAAGCTGGAATGATGAAACACTCCTTTCTTTTTCTGAAGGTAACAAAAACTTTAGGTTTCAAGCCACAATGAAAGAAAAGAAAAGAAGGAGGCCATGAACAGGTCATTACATATATATATATATATATATCAGGTCTAACCTGACCAGCATAAAGTTTCTTGGAGGTGCTCATGACAAATATCCATTTCACCTCAGGCTTTGCCTCAGTTGTATGGAGCAAAGTTCCACTAAGTTTGTGCACTATCTTCCCCTCCATTACAATATATTCATAATGTTCCCTCTCTTGCTGTTTTTTTCAGTCGTGGAGAAAAGAAACAAACATCATGAAAAGAACAGCATTATTCAGGAGCAAATAGGATGGAACTAACACTTCAAAGAGTTTGCAGTAATGCAATCACAAAATCAATTTTGCCATGAAGCCCCGAAGTGATCTACATACAGGTCCAAGGTATTTGATACATAGTTGTCGAAGCTTTGATCTTGGGCAATCTTTAAGATCAACCTCCGAGCCATCTCCGACATCCAACCTGCAATAATTAAAAAGGTCTTCACATCTGATTCATCTACAGAAATGTGCTGTGCCAATAGCTCTAAAGGAGAAAAAATATGTATGAGATAGCAACATCTTGAATCAGGACTTTTTGCATTGACATTGCATTTAAGTTTCCACTTAAATCTAATTATTATTAACCCCTTTGTGTCTACTTTGCTTTATCATTTCTACATTTTCATGAATTCAAGCATATTTCTCCTATATCAGTAAGTGGCATAAGGATTATATGCAGGCAAAGTTGCTTTTATTTTATTGCCTAACATGCTGCCATAGGCCTCTAAAGTAGCATAAATAAGAGAAGTAAACATATCACTTGATTTAATTAGTTCATTATTTCAGGTAGGGAATTACCTACAAAATCAAATGGTGCAGACTTAATTAAATGAAGCCAAATGTGTTATTGGACAACAATAAGCTGTTGACATATCATGTTGTAAATTCACTAATTCACCAAAGCCAACTGTTGTTAGTTGCAAGTTCCTTGTTTAGTTTTGTTTACTTCTAGTTAGGTTGATCTTCACATTGATTACTAATCCTTACTCTAAATTAAAAGCATAAAATACCAACAACATTTAACAAATTAATAAATGATGCCGTTCAGCTATCTCCTGCATCAACCTATACATAAAATAGGTTTTTTTTCTACATAAAGCAGTTTTATCATGACTAAAACTTAACTGTCAATTGTAGTTGAGAAAATTGGATTCGACCCTAGTCTTATCAATTTATAAATACTTTTTCAGCTAAAAGGCTGAAGGATTAGGTTGCCAGAGCCAGAAAAGAGGAGGGAAGGAGTAATCTCCATTGCCTATAGCAGCTCCAGATCCTGCTAAGGCAATTAATTAATTGCACATGCGCTTTATAAAGCTTCAACTGGCACTTGATCAGGCCACAACAGGGGCGTGATAAAAGCAACAATTGGTCCTTGACCATACCACACTAAGGAAGCAGTTAGTCTTACTGCATGAAGGAGAACCTTCCAACATTTACGAAGAAACAAGGAAAGTCTTCAAACAAACATATAAAATAAAAAAGCAGAAAAAAATAAATAAATAATCATAAGAAAGACTAATCGAGATATCTCTTACCAATAGAAGAATGGTTGACCAGCATCAGTTTTGCACCATTCTTCATAATACTTATGCAAGCAATGCCCATAACGATGCCTAGGATCAATCTGAAGTTCACACGCAGCAAAATGAAAAATTAAAAACCCCCAACTTCGTAATAAAAGGCCAGGAAATTTGCAAGGTAGATAATGGAACGAACAGAAAAAGTTATAAATTTCTGCAAAAGAATAAAAAATGTATTATGAATTAGTGAAAGAACGAAAAAGGAGGAACTAGAAAGAAATAGACAAGGCAAAAAGCTGTAAAAGAACTCACGGCTTCAATCCAGTGTTGGAAAGCCAGTTTTTGTGCTTTTGCGTCCTTGGATAAACCTTTACCCACCTAACAATATCGAAGAGGGAAAACATTAGCAGGACTATTATAATTGCAATCTCCTTTTCTTTTTGTTAGGCCAATCTCTATTACAAGACAAAGATCAAAAAGGAACAGAAATTTAGAAGACGTGAACCTTAGAAGCATTCAAGATGATTCGGTTCCACCGCGACGCCGGCGTCTCCGGTTTCGAAAAATTGAAGAAGGAGATTGTACTGCGACTCAATCGAGCATAGTCGATCGCTAGCCACCTTTAACATAAACATCCTGACTGTCAACTCTTTGAACTACATACCAACGCATCGGCATGTGTTTAATGTGTGATAGAGTAAAAGAGAGAGAGAAAATATTCAAGAGGTACCAGAGCTCTTCAGCGACTACGGCGGAGTCCGCTAACATGCGCCTGGTCCGGTAACTCCTGTAAACCTTCTGCACCTTCATCGCCGCACTCGACTTGCAAATCGCCGGTACAACGGCCGGAATCGGAACGTTGTCCTCCTCAGCAACCTCCCGCTGGGGCCCATCGACTGGCAGCGGCGCAGCCATTTTGGAGTCCTCGCGCGTCGCACAGCCGCTGCGCCTCTCACGGTGATCCGCCGGAGACTGTGGCATTTCGGAGCCCCGAAACTCCTGTTTCTGGAGCTCTGAGTAGGAGAATGGCGAGCTTGCAGTGAGATCGAAGTTGGAAAGGCTCTGAGCCTCGACCTCCATTCAGAAGAACACTGAACTGAGCCCTAGAAGTTGAAAACAGAGAGAGAGAGAGAGAGAGAGTCTGAGTCCTCAGTAGAGCAGTTGAGGAGGCTGACTGGAATTAATTAATATATCGTCTCCAGTAGAATCCACGTGTGTACTCGCGCCACCCCACCAGACAGTCATTTCTCCCCAATTTTTAGACATAATATTTATTTATGCTTTTAAAAATAAAAATAAAAAAGGTTTAGTTTTGTGATTGAAAATAATGAAATTGAAGAGTCGTTGAAAATTACTAATAAAAATTAGTCGCGTTGCATTGGATTGCATTGCATGCGTGACTCAGTTTAACATCAGACACAGACAGCCACAAGATTAGGTCAGCCTCAGTTGAGACAAACAAAGTCACACAGATTAATTAAATATTCCATATCCTTTGCTTTGTGTGTTTCACGCTGTCCACCTGCCTCCAACTCCCTCCCACCATCGAATCAAATCAAATCAGTCCTCCTTTTTCTCTCCCTTGGCTGCTAGAGACTACTACGTCTTACCGTGACGATTATTTTTTAATATTATTATTATGTATTAAAAATTAAATTTATGAATATATATATATAACAGTTGATAAATGTTATCTAATTTCTTTCATGAATAGGTTATAATCTCCACCAGCAAAATAACGTGACATCTAGGGTTAATTATTATGGAATGACTAATTGAATTTGTTTTTCCAAAAAAAAACTTATTTGTGAGAAAAATAATTTGATTTGATTGAAAAAAATTTAAGAATATTCTATTTATAGCAACAACAATTATTTTTGCTCATCACAATTATTTTTTACTAAAATTGAATATGATAAAAATAATTTTAAAAAAATATTTATTTTTTACCGTACTAAATATGCAACTATCTTATATCACTTTATCTCCTTGCACTCTAAAAATTAAAAAATTCAATGTTTTCCTAATTCTATGGTTTAAAAATTTTTATCTCAAATTCTACAGTTTGGGTGATTTGTTTTCTCCCTAACTCTAGAGTTCGAGAGTTTTGTAGGTTTTTATTTTTTTTATTTAATATTAAATTATTTAATAATGTTATAGATTCATAATTTATCTAAAAATAAAATGAAATTACCTTTCTTATAATATATATCTTATAATATTCATTATATATTTTTCTTGTTCCACGTTGATTGGGCAATATCTAATTCAGATGCAAACTAACAATAGTAAATAATTATTAAATGATAACTTTTGTAATGTCCAATGGCTCACACAATGGCTCCCACGTCACATCTAAGATCTAGTAGAATTCCTTTTAATTCTAGTAAATTAATTCCTAGATGCTTCTGTTTTGATTTTAAAAAAAACTACAAAATGATTCCTTTCTAATCATATATGAATGCCATCGCTACACTTTGAAATGAAATAAATTGACAATGAAATCTCATACAGCATTGCTCTGCATTTTTTAAACAAAAATCCAAAGCAACTGAATCCTAGGATTCGAATGCTTTGAACACATCCAAATCCCAAGATTAATGTGTTCTTCGACGTGAATGGACAGCTGCATTTGTCGCGGTCAATGAAGATCTGTTCAAGTCGTCATGGTTGCAACCCTTTATCTTTCGCTCGTTGTTGTCATCTTCTCAATATGGGCCTCGTCATGGTCACCTATTTATTTCCTTTTATTCATTCGATTTTGCTATCTTTTGTTATGTTTGTTCAATTTTACCTTTTGTTATGTCCATAGCCAAAGTCGTCTTGGAGTTTGGATGTTCCAGCATCTTTGTTCACAGTTTTAAATTGTGTCTTCGTCATCCTTGTAAAACACTGATTGGGTTGTTAGGGTTTGAGAAAAAAAATAATTGTGAAATGATTGTGTGTAATGGGTAATACGTTGGGGGTATTTTAAAAAAATAATAATTATCAAAAATAATTAAATGTTATCGCAAATAACAAGGATAAAAAATAATTATAAAAAGGAAAACACGTAAATAAAATTTTTTCAAAAATGTATCGTCCTTTTATGGTCTATTATTAGAAAATATTATTGGTATATTTTTATGTATACCTTGAGCTACATAAAGGTGTATCAATGACAAAAAAATCTCTCATGAGATGTATAAATATTCATGTGAAGCGAAAGATATTTTAGTCATAATACCTCTAATATAACCTTAAATATATAAAAATGAGATATATTTAGTATGATTCTTTATTATTCTCGTAAACTCAAGTGTCCTATCAATAATTATTATTTTTTTTAAATTACATGCCGTCACTTTCGTCAATATTTTATTGTATTGAGTGTAAGGCATGAGACGTGAGATGTCATTGTTGAGATAGAAATGACGCGCTGCCTTTTAGTAGTCACCACCGACAGCGTGTCAACCCCTCAGTAGCTTTAGTTGTACAGTTTTGTAAGTTTGCATTTGTACGTATCTCTAGTTGTGATAAATTATTAAAAGTATCTTCACTTTTCTATCTTTATCTCAATGTTCTTAAAATATTGAATGCAAGCCACACAATAGGTGTTAGTAAAGCTTAGTTGCCTACCCAGAACTGTAGGCGATGGCTACCAGAATATTCTAAATTGAAAATACATCTAAAATAAACATCTATATGGCCAAGATTCCAAACTCCGCCCGTGTCTCGGCTTGGGCCGTGCCTGTATGGCCCGCACGCAGGCCTATTCAGGAATGAAGCTGCCGCCCACGCCATGCAAGGCTCCAAAAAAGCCCCACAAAAGGGGCTTCTACGGGAGAATGACTGCACATAAAACGGTCCAAGTTGATCAACAAAAGTCAGTTTGGCCCATGTTGAAAAGATGGGTTTAGGACACTGCCTAATTTAGGTTATTTGGCATTTTTTAGACACTAAATCATTTCTCCTTCGGATGTTGCTTATGAGAAAAAAAAAATCAGTATTCAATAAATTATGAAGAAAGAACAACACCAATAGCTTAACCTGTACTTTACACGTGAATCTGGTCACTAAATTATTGAAGAGTTTTTTTTTTAAGGAAATTTTTGTGGTGGCACATCAGGACAAAAACAAAGGGTGTTATTCAATGTATTTTTTATGTTATATAAAATGTTTTTGTATGCTTTTAGATACTATAGAATAATAGAAATTTCTCTCTTTTTATGTGGCTTGAACATTTTTTGTGCTTTTCTTTTACTTAACCAGAAAGTTGTTTTATGTGTGGACGAGATCAAATTTAGCACTTCTTTAATTCATGTGGTTAGGCTTGGGGAGTCTTGACCCAATAAAAAGCACGTTCCAATTTACCTTCATCCAAGATTATCTATGTTACTAATTCATGATTCAATTTACCTTCACTCAAGATCATCTATGTTCTTAACTCTTAGTAACTTTTGACAATAATATTATTAATAATAACATAGTAGTGGTAAATTTACATGTGAGCTGTTTTGAGTTAAAATTCATGACAGTTTACAATTAAAATTATTTTTAATAATAAATTAGTCCAAAAAAAATTTTCAATCCACCCAAAATCTGTGATTTACAATTTTTTATCTTAAAAAAAAAAAATTCAATCTCTTCCTACATAAATTTCTAGATCCACCCCTGAACTAAGAATAATAGCAATTGAGGATCATAGGACCATAATGCAAGACTTAAATTAATTAAATCACATAAAAAGGACAAAATGGGCATTTAAAAACTTTATTTCAAATAAAAAAAAATTTACATCGACACTATTTGCGTCAAAGGGGAAGAAAATTATGACAGGTGGTTGGTTAACTTAGTCAATTAGGAGATATCTAAGTAGTTTGTGAGAAATTTTTTTTAGTTTTTATTTTTATAAAAAAAAAGGTACCCATTGACGAGTCACAAAGGTTCACTTCTATCATCAGAGAGTGAAATTAGTATCGAAGTTGGCAGACATTTTCAACTATGGTGTGTCGACAATACGTGGGAGGGATACAAGCAACGCGCAGCAGTAACATTATCAATATTAGAATTTCATATTTATATCTCAAAATCATGTTTTAATATAAATATTAGCATTAGAAATATAAAAATTTATAATTTTATATTTACCAATAGTTGTTGATCAACGCAATCTAATATGAATTGAAAGCCCTAAAAATTATTACAACCATTGGGGGTATAACTTATAAAGTCGGTATTAATTTATATCTATATATACGTACCAAAGGTGTAGAGTCTTTTTTTAGATAGCGTTTGTTAAAATAAATAAGATAAAGTTATATCAAAATAAAGTTGGAATACTTTGAACAAAGGCGGAGCCAAAATTTTGATTCAATAGGGGCAAAATTAATTATAAAAAATATAATTTTAAAAATAAAATAATAATTATAATATTAAAATATTTTTTTTTTATAATTATTCCTTATGATTTTTCATATTATAAATTGCGATTATTCAAGAAAGTTGCCTTAATTATTTGAATTTTTAAACTCTTCATGACCACGAAAAGCCAGTTCTTGCCGTAGAAAAAGTCGAATATAATCAATTGATACATTTAGACGAATTCGATAATCATATAGTATTTGTTCTAACTACCTGAAAAAACTGTCTCAATATTTTACTTTTGATTCATTAAAGTTTCACAGTTATGTGTACTATTAGCATTTACAACATGAACTTAAAATCTATCTTTAAAAAAAAAAAATTACTGAACCATTCTTTCATAAAATAATCACAATTTCCTTTTTTCTCATTATTTGTTTTAAAAAGATAACATTATAAACAAAATACGACATTTTTGCTTATACTATATTTCAACTAATCACTAAATTCATTGAATCAAACTGAAATAAATCGTCTTAATTTCTAGACTGACACATATATCTTTACAAGTAGACTCTTCTAATTTGCTCTAAAAAATTAACATTATAATCCATTATTGTAGTTTTTAGCCTGAGATCTATAGGAAGTTGTGCAACATCAATTTGCTCAATACTTACTTTATTAATTTATTCATTTTCTTCAATATAAATTTTTTTCATACTTACTTTCTTTGTTTCACAATTTTTTTTAATACTTAGTTTTATTTGCATCATCATTATAAAAAAATAAAATTATGAGCAAATTATAAAAAATATTATAATGGTTACTACTGTACCTTTACATACTTGCTTTTTTCAATACTTATTTTTTTTTTATTTCTAGTAGTAAAATATAATATAATTGTTTTTATTTCTAGCAATAAATCATTATAAAAAATCAAATTAAAAAAAAATCTAGCCTAGTGGAGCAACTACACCTACTAGGCCTCACGTGGTTCCATCTCCTGCTTTAAGGATCAAAATATATAATAATTAAAATAAGTTTAGAAAATATTTTAATTTTTTATCAAATTATTTGTTAAATTTTTACTTATATGTAAGATTTAAGATATGCTTATTTGGAGGGTGGAGAGATAAACATATTTGAAAATTGTTAGGTAAATTTAATAAACACATTGAAAATGGTAAAAGTTTGAAATGTTTTCTATATCTTATTTTTTTTGGATCTATATCTTGATTAACAAATACTATTTTAACAAATTAAGCACAATAATTATCACAAAATTTAATTATTAATAATATTAAATAATTTTACAACATATATACTTTATAATATTAATCTCCAAAAATATGAAAAAGGGTCAAATTAGCCCTTTAACTTTTCGATTTTAGTTAGTTTAGGTTTTGACTTTTTTTGGGGGGGGGGGGGGCTCAAATTCAGTTATAAACTTGTTTCTTACAAGTATATTTCAATCAACAATTACAGAAATCACATTAATAAAATCATTAAAGCACTAAGCTGAGAACGGGCATTCACTGATATTTCTGGGGCACAGAAATATCTATGAAATTGTAAGCACGAGCAGACTGGCATAATTCATTGAACCAGCTAGCTCTAGCTGGAGACTCAAGACGGTGGAAAAGAGAGAACTAATGATTTTATAGTCCATATTTTGCTTCAAAAAGCATTGCCAAAGCTTTAAAATTTTACAATACAAGTTGGAAGAAGAGAATGAAATACGAACAACCGCGCTGGTCTGGTCGTAATAGATCGACTTTACACACCTGTTAATTTTAAGTCTTGGTCAATTAATATTGGACACCTTCTTCTCACGTTCTCGGATAGAAACAAATTAAAATTCAGATTTGAGCCAGAATTCACACCGTAAAAGTCCAAGAGGCGAGGAGCGGGTCCAGTGATGATTGATGAGCTTCGATCTTCCTTCTTCTTTTGGCCAAAGTACACACGCTTTTGTACGTAGCTTTAAATTCCCAAGACAAAGAAAACGCGTTTTATTATAATTATACATAAATTATAATAAAACCTTCTCTCTCAGCATCAGCGATGACCCAATCTGAAGAAAGAAATTCTATTTGTAGCTCACTCTTTGAAGTTATATTTTAATATAATTAAAATAATTTTAAATAAAAATTTATTTTTGCTATCTGTTTGCAAATAGAATTTTCCTTGCACATGTCCAGCATCATTCACCAAACCTCAATGAGTAAGAGTACTCATTTGAAAATATTATAGGTTGTGTCCCTTCACTTTTTAATTTTAAATTTATTTTTAATTTTAAATTTATTTTTAATTTTTTATTTTACTAGTCTGTTTTTAAAAAATTAAAAATATATTTTCTTTATTATTTTAAAAAACTATTTCGCAAAACATAAAATTAGAAAACGAGTTCTCTTTGTAATTTTAAAAATAATTTTTAATGATATTTTATTCAATAAATTAGAAATATTTAATTTTAATATATTATTAAAAATATATATATACATTTTAAAGTTAATAAATTTTATAATATTTTTTATTATAATAATAATATATGAATAAATAAATATTTTTTTAGTTTAATATTTATTTTAGATGAAAACACTTAAAATGATTTTTTTATTTTGAGTTTTCTTTATAATTTTTTTTCTTTTCAAAAATATATTTTTAAAAATAGCAAAAAGAACTCGTTTTCATTATTTTACAAAATTAAAAACTAAACATAATTTAAAAATAACAAAAAAAAGCAACCTTATTTTTTAGATATACATTAAGGGATTGTTTGAGATTGATATAGTCAAATTTATAAGAGATAGGATATTAATAAAGACATTTAAGGGCTAAATGAAATTAAATTAATTTATTATAACCATGGTGTCCTTATATTTTTTAAGGTAAGTTTGAGTGAAAACTCTTGTAATTTAGATTATTTTTATAAATGCTCTATATGGTATACTATCAAATATTATAGATTCTTATTATTTGTTTGGTAAGTACATTTTGTCAGATAAATATAATTTTAAATTAAAAAATTTAAAAATTTAAAAATAAACCATAAACATATAGAGGCATGGCCAAAGCACAAGCAAGACTTACCCTATTTTTTTTTTTTTTTTTTGTTCAACTTAAAAGTTTCTAAGTGGAATTTATTAAAGCATTTGCTGAATTAATTTCTTAAGTCAATGCAAGTCAATTCCATATGGAGAGGTCCCTTAATTTTGATATTTTTCTAATCTTAACATATAATTGCAATTAGCTTCTGCCCACTGCAACTTCTTAAGCCAATGCAAGTTAATTCCACCCCATGTATATATGGTCAATCTCCAGGGCACCTTTTTATCTGCAATCTCTTCTTTTAATCCATCCATCCATCCATCCATCTTATGAGCATGGAGAAGACAGAGAACAAAGGGGAGTACCAAGTCATCGAAATTCCTAAATCCGGCGCTCATGATCAGAAATCTACGCCTCCCAGAGGAAAAGAGATCGCTAATAATGGCGAAATCATTGAAACGCGGGAACCTGACGGCCGAGGGTCATCTTCTCGCCATCCCACTTTGGCCCTCCTGCAAAGCCGCTTGTTATCAATTAGTAGGCCGCGAGGGATTTACACCTCCACCAGCAATCACTCGGCCTCCATATACCGAGTCCCCAAAATCCTCGCCGGAATGAGTACCCGAGCCGTGGAGCCGGAGATTGTGTCCGTAGGGCCCTATCACCGCGGCAAAGAGCACCTGATGGCTTTCGAGAAAAACAAATTGCAGCATCTCAATTCCTTCCTTTCCCGAGAAGGAGAGAAAGGGGATCACTTTTTGCAGCAGTTAATTGAGGCAATGGAGGAGGAAGAGAGCCGAGCAAGAGAGTGCTACTCCGAGGCCGTTGATATGTCAAGCGAGGATTTTGTCATGATGATGGTGATCGATTGTTGCTTCATTCTAGAGCTCTTTCTTCAATTTGGAGACATTACTGCAGTACACTCTGAAAATGACGGCAACTTGGTGTCCATGATCACCACGCCATGGTTGCTTCCCATCATCTCTAGAGACCTTCTCAAGCTTGAAAACCAGATTCCCTTCTTCCTTCTTCGGAAGCTATTTGATCTCTTAACACCGGACCCCCAAAATCGCGAGAATTATCTAGACTCGGCGATAATTCTATCAAAGAGGGCCTTGATATTCTTTAGCCTTTTCCGGCCCCTGGCGACGAAGCAGTCGGTGAAACAAAGTTACTTAGCTGAGCCCAAGCATCTTCTCCAGTTGTTCCGCTCTAGCAAAGTCCTTTCGTTGAGAGCAATATTATCTTATAATTACAACCCGTCTTCCATTCAGCCAATGCAATGTGTCCGACAGCTTTGGTCTTCCGGTGTAAAGTTCAGGCCCCGCCGTGAAATCAACGGAAAGGCTGTTAGCTTCTTGGACATAACCTTCAACGAGCACAATAGGGTGCTGGAAATCCCAACCATACACATCGATGATCTGACAAACACCATCTTGATTAACTGTATGGCCTTCGAACGGGGCCACTCCCACATCGAACCTCACTTCTCTGCTTACATCGCCTTCTTGAGTTGTCTCATCAAGTCAGCTAGAGACGTCGCCTTACTCTCTAGCTGCGGGATCATCATCAATTCCTCTCAAAGTGACCAACAAGTTGCTGAGTTTTTCCGACAACTGGAAGAGAAGGCCGTGGTATACACGCAAAACTGTTACCTCTCCTCGGTGTTCAGGAAAGTGGAGGACTACTATTCCAGCAACCTGGCCAAGCTTAGGCGCACGTACTTCCGTCGACCATGGACATTCATCTCCGTTGTATCCGCTGCCGCTTTGCTTATTCTTACAGCTATACAGACATACGCCGCCGTTTCCAAGCAGTAGACTAAGACATACGCCGCTTTGCTTATATTTTTTCCACGGTTGTATGTCAATTTAGGTCTACAAATTAAAGTACCTTCCAATTATATTTTCTTCACGTTTATATTTATGTCAATTTAGGTCACGTTTGTATGTCAATTTAGGTCTACAAATTAAAGTACCTTCATATTATAAAGATTAAATATTTGTTGTAGGGTGAATGGTTTCTTTGTAATGGTAGAAAAATATCTAGTTTAAATCCGAACATGGCCCATTACCGGCTGACATTAATTTTATTTTATTCTTGTTCTTTGTTAGGTTGATTTATATATAAAGAGCCACCTCCACGTCAAAATATAGTATATCTTGTTACAACACATAAAGGCTACGGAGTCCTTGTAGAAATTTTTTTAGAAATATGATACCTATAGGCCAAAGAATAATAATACTAACAATAAAAAAATGTTGAAAAAATTGGAAATTACCATTGCGATGGAGATTAGATGGCTATGTTTGGTAACAGTGAAGTTAGCATTGATTCTCCACTATATTACATAATGTTCAAAGAATGAAACTTAGGTTGTGTTTGATTACATTACCTAGAATTTAATTCTAGGTAATATTAGTTAGAAAACAAAAACCATCTCATCCCCTTGGAAAATGAATTCCTTGAAAAAAAGCTTTAAATGCTTGTACCTTACATATTTTTCCATAGAAAAATTAGGAGTGTTTGATTGTTTTCCATAGAAAATGTGTAATGATTACATATTTTCCATGGAAAATATATGCAATCAAACACACTCTTATAGTAAGGATTTTTTTGGTATATTTTCGCTCATGAAGTTTTATTTATTTTTAAATTCTAAATTTTTCATAATTTTAAATATGCCTCATAATTGTGCAAAATTACTTATTTAAATACTTGACTAATAAGTGATCTGCGCACTTACGTATTAATTTTTCAGTGTCTTCTCAGCTCTCCCTCTGGTGTCTTATCTCTCTCTCCATCATCTCATCAACTCCCTCTTTTTCTCTAGCTGCGTTTCCTCTCTTTCTGACGTCTCTTATGTCTCCTCTAGTTATGTCTTTTTTGGCTCTCCGATTGCATCTCATTTCTCTAGCGTTTCTTCATGTCGAGTTCATATGTGTTAATAATGTTTTGATGACGATGCTGATGATAAAACTTTAATGCAAAACTATAATTATATCTCAAGTATTCAAGTGAGTTCTTATGCATGATTTAAGTGAATGCATAACTATTTGAGTAAGAGTTTCACAAGTATTTGAGTGAAAGAAATGAGAAAGACCATTTAACCATCTTCCAAACTATCACTCAAGTGAACTCATGTTTGGTATCGAGTAAAACATACATAGGCTAACTCAAATCGAGGATTCAAATATGTTTAGCAAGGCTCAATTGAGTATCAACTTGTTAATCTCAAACTGCTTTGTAATTGAGTGCTTAAATAGATTTTGAGTATTTGAATGGTCAATCAATTTCACCAATCGAGTAGAGACAAAATGTTAAAATATCAAACATTTGTGCGTGCATCATCAATCAAGTGAATTTCTTAACAAATCGAGTGAAGAAAACAAACTAAAATATCAAGCTTTTATGCTTATATATCAAATTGAGTTAAAACTTTATCAAATCGAGTGATAGATTAGCCGTAGGATTTCAAGCTTTTGAATTAAGACAACAATCAAGTAGGATAAGTACCAATTGAATACTTAAATAGAACAAAGAGCATGTTTTTGTCTCTATTTATCAAATCGACTGCTAAGAATCATATACTCAAATGATAATATGAAAAATTGAATATAAAAAATTACTCAATCGAGTGTTCTTTCTAAAGCATATCTAAAAATTGATTGAAAGCTAGCAGGTATTCGAGTAGTGTTATTTAACTAATCGAGAATGTAGAATAACACAGTCAAGTGAATTAGTGTGGACAAAGAACGGGTCTTTGTAGTCTAAAACGTAATCGACTAAGTATTCACCAAAAATGAAACTTATGCAAATTGATTCGCTATTTTGACAACTCCAGTATGTGCTAAAATAAATTGATTATTCCTATTTTTAACTCGAGTATCTGTGTAACAAATTTAAAAAATATAGTCGTCATTACACAGAGAGATTAGAAATGACAATTTGGACCATTTGAGTTTTATTTCCTTATTTTATGAGATCTAAATATTGTCTTTTTATATAGAAAGAAAAATATACTTATATGTTGTGCAAAATACTTTCTCTCTTTTATATCAAATCAAAGAAATTGTTGAGTATGCGCAAATAATATACGATTTATTCAAGCCTCAAAATCTTTTATAAAAAGCCACGATTTTTTAGAGATCAAGTTGTTGTTGTCAAGCCATTCTAATATGATGTTGAGCTAATTTGAGTCTAGAAATAGCAAAGCTAAATTTTTCTTCAAGCCAAACTATATCGCTTGAGAGATTGCAATCCAAGATGAGATTTCTTCTCCTCCTTAAACCAACATCTAGTTGTTTCTCATGAAGATCTTCTCAAACCAAAAATCAAAACCAAGAGTGTGGAGTGCTTTGATTCTTATTCTTTTCACTTCTCTTATTTATACCTTTGTGAGCTGTATTTTCTATTTTTTGAGGGTCAATCCTTGTTGTGAGTTTACTTTTTATTTATTCTTCCAACGAGTGATTGTAAGGGCTCTATCTTAGCATATAAAAGATATGTATGGTTGTTGTTTTTTCCTTAAAAATAGAGATTACACCTAAATCTATAAAAGTAGAGGTTCCAACTTAGTATTGAAAAATTGAGCTTCCAACTTAATCTTAAAAAGTTGGGGTTCCAATTTATTTTTGAAAAGTTGAGTTTTTAGTTTAACTTTTGAAAAATTATAGTTCTTATTTAGCTTGTAAAAAGTAGAGGTTTCAGTTGAGGCTTGAAAAACTATATATGAGTTGTAATTAATCCCTTAATAGCTAATCCATTTAATAAATCGTTTTGAAATTATTAGTGAAGAGTTAAGGTAGTGAAGTAAGCTTGTTGACCGAATCACTATAAATATTGTCTTGTGATTACTTCTTGTATTCTTTTACTTCAGTTATTTCTTATTGCATACTTTTATATCATGATGTGAAATTTGAACTTACATCTTCTATCATAAATGTTTCTCAATAAACAAATATTTTTGCAATCACAAAATTCTTTAGTAGATAATTTTATACTTGGTAGCAGTATTTGTTTAAGATGATAATTGTTCAAAATCTAATTTTATGTATAAAATTCAAAAAATGCAAAAAAAATTAATGCGCCTAATTCAGCCTCCTTTCTTGGATGAACGCTCATATGTGTTATTATACCTCAACTCTCTCTCTCTCTTTCCCCAACTCTCCCCAACAGCATCTCCGATCTCATTCTTTTTCTCTGTTTGCATCTTCTCAATTCTATCTCTCTATCTCTCTCTTTGTCGTCACTTGATTATGAGGACGAGGAAAAAGATGATTCTTCACAATCAATCACGTGTAGAGTTTGAGTGGTTCTGGCTTTCTCCTTCTACCTCTTCCTTTTCAAATCCTTCTTCATTACTCTTAGCTATTTCAGTTGCTTGAGTAAGAGCTCTATAGCTTCACCAGATAGAAAGAGGGAGTTGAGGAAACGTCACCAGAAAGAGAGAGAGAACTGAGGAAACATCACCAAAGAGAAAGAGTGAGTCGAGGAGACATAGAAAAAAGAAAGAAAGAGAGGAGAAGCCGAAGGAGACACAGTTGGAAAGAGAGAGAGTTGACGAGACACCAAAAGAGAGAGGGAGGGAGCTGAGGAGATGTTGGAGAGATTAGACGCCAGAGAGAAAGAGAAGAAGAAGATGCTGAAAAACTATTACGTTAATGCATGTGCGTATCATTTGTGAGTCAGATGTTTAAATGAGTGATTTTACATAATTTAAGAGCATATTTGAAATCACAAAAAAAGTTTAAGGTTTCACAAAAAATAAAAATTTAGGGTAAAAAATATGCTTTTGACCAGAATTTTTATATAAATTTTGATGTGATGAAGATTAGGATAATTTTTCCGTAATGAAAATTATTATTACCTTATCATTAATATATATAGAGTTTGCAATGTACTGACTTGAAATTACATGGATGGATCATGGAATGGAAGAGCTCTAGAATAAAGCAAGCATCGACTGCATGCCATGCATCATCCTCTCAGTACTTGACATGGGAATGGGCTCTGATGAGTAGTAGTAACCTCTTGCATGACTTTCTTCAAATCCACCACTCCCTTCCTTCTCTACTTGAGAAAGAAAGCACTGGGATTTGTCATTTACAAATGCCACGGCGTGGTCTTAAGGGCCCTATAAATGGACAGAACCTCCGGCTCTACCGCCCCTCCTCTCTCATTCCGTCCAGTAACTAGGGGACTCTGTCATGCCTCCCAATCCCATTTCATGTCAATGTCAAGAAAGTAAATGACTGCCAATACATTACCAGGAAGCTGCAGGGAAGCTTCCAAACTGGAGAAAGAAGAGAAATGAATTGCATTGACCAATAAACGAAAAGCAATTGACTAGCCATAATATTATATGATGGAAGACCTGAGTGGAGTGGCCACATCACGTATGCAATTGCCCTAAAATGGGCTAACGTGGGGCAGTATTTTCGGCCCACATGCCATACTGGAAAGACTGTTTGGGGCCAGCCCAAATGCTTCGCAGAGATCATGTTCTTCTAATAACTCACAAATTATTCGTACTTAGATAAAGCATATAAAAAGGGTTTTGGTGTGACAATAAATGTGTTTCAAAATTTACTATAATTGTGGAAGTGATGAGGTCAAATTCTTTTAGTAATTCAGTATACTTTTTAAGTTTAGTTCGGTGGATTCCATTCAGTTTTGATATAAAAAATGATTTTTCATTTATTTTTAACATTAATGTTTCAATTTTTAACCAAATAAATCAAAATATGTGATTCTTTTTCAAAAAATAGTATTAAGCCTTAGATTATTTACAAATTTTCCATTTATATAAACATAACTTGACCCATATGATAATAATTACACTGGTTAAAAATGTCTTAATTTTTCTGTAAATTTTCTTAATATTGGTTATTTTGATAAAATTCAGCATTTTGATTAGTTTTGACCATTTTTATAATTTTGATTATTTTGATTGAATAGGTTTTTAGAATAACACTATTCTACTAGAAAATTAGCATACAATTTTTTTTAAATATATTATTTTAATATTTAAATAATATATGACATTGTCTTCTTTACTTAATATCTCTTCTAATAAAAATAAGACAGATAACTGATAACTGATAACCTTATTATTAATCATAATTTTTAACATTAGTTTCTCTTAATAATAATAAAAATATAAAAATAAGAATTTATGAACAAACGATTGGAGGGTTGCATATCTGACGTTTTGGGGGTATTTGGCTCCATCAATATATTTGTACTCATCTCCCCTAATAAATTAATTTTACTAGGAATTCTAAATACTAAGTTGCTAATGAAACGCGTAGGGCCAAAACGTGCCTCTGTGCAGGCACATGCAACTCATGGTTGTAACCTGCCATCATTTTCATTGAGGTTCATTTTACTTAAAACAATTACTATACAATTAAATGACACCCAATCTCAAAATATTTTTACCTTTTTAAATATTATTATACAACACAAGACGTATTTCTCTTACACTTAGGGTGCATTTGATTGCAATGATAGAATTTGGGTGAAAAGAAAATGAATTCCAGGAAATTGAATTCATGAGAAAATGAATTTCTGAAAATTATAAGTTTAAACTGTTTGATTGATATAATTTTCTATCTAGAAAATGATGTTAATTTTCATCTTTTGGTGTTTGATTGGTAATATTTTTCATAGAATTTGGTCATTTTCTTGATATTTTGTGTTTGATAAGCATTATTTTCTATAAAAAATAACACATTTTTCATGGAATTCATTAGTGAAAATGTATTGAAAAATACTGAATTCCTATACAACATACATATATACATAAATATATATATATATACACACAGATACACATATATACTATACGCACACTGATACACACATATATATTAACACAAAAAATTCTTCATCTTATCCCTGCATACACAGACATATATATACATAAATATATATATATATATACACAGATACACATATATACATATACGCACATTGATACACATATATATCAACACAGAAAATTCTTCATTTTCATCCCTGCATACACAGACATGTATATACATAAATATATATACACACAGAAAATTCTTTATCTTCATCACTGCCTCACTCTCTCGTTCGCTTGCCCTCCCTTTCCATTGCACACAGATACACACACAGGGGCGGAGCTAGAAAATATTTTCAGTGAGGGCGAAATTTATTTTAAAAAAATAAATAATATAAATATATTAAAAATTAGTATAATTTATTTAATTGTGAAGGGTAGGGCGCAGAAGGATGGGCAGGCGCTTGAATGAAAGAGGAAATGAAGATGGGACATGGAAGAATTTGCAGATTTTGGGCAACCTCAGTGTGGGCCAAATTAATGGAAGGCAGGTTTGCAGATTTTGGGCAGCCTCAGGGTGGGCCAAATTAATGGAGGGCCAAGGCCCAGTGAGGGCCATGGCCCGCACTGGGCCTATGCTGGCTCCGCCCCTACACACACACACACTGTATATATATATATATATATATTCACGCACACATACATACAGATCTGCTACCTCACCCACCCATCGCCGCTCACGGTTGCTGACCCATCGCTTGCTCGCCCTCTCTCTCGCTGCCTCTCTCTCTCTCTCGCTCGCTCTCCCTCTCGTTCGCTCTCTGTCTCTCTCGCTGTAGATCTCCATGGAAGTTGAAAAAGATGAAGATGGGAGCACAACACAGTGGGTTGCTGTTTCAATTACCTGAAAAATTGGAGTTCCTCTCCCAAGGAATTTGATTTCCTTGATTTGAAGGAAAAAACTATCACGTGACAAGAAATGGGAAAATGAATTCTTAAAAAAATTTTGACCGTCAAACACTGCATAGATGGAAAATTGGGTGAAAAAAATCTCTTTTTCAGAAAAAATTAGGCTATCAAACGGGCCTTAGAGGCGCCCGTGAATGCTGATCCCTGTTTATGCGACAATGTGTTGAAATGATAGACCCTTGCCCACCTTGCCCTTCTAGAACTAACGAAAGAATCCCAAGTAATTACTCAACTCTATCATGTCACGGTGTGCGTTTGACGTCATATTGGCACCATTACTCTATTTTTGTTAAATTTTTAATACCCACGTGATTTAATTTGATTTGACTTTTCATGGCTTTATTTTTACTGTTTGCATCAATTTCCACTTTGAAACTGTTCGTTTGTCGTTTGCCTTTTAATGTTACTTGTAAAATATTTGTAAGCGAAATAGAAAACTGTTTATTATTATTCTAATAAAGTAATAATAATAGTATAGAAGGGAGAACATTGGATCTGAAAGGTCTTGACCTTAAATTAATAAATGATTTTATAATCAGAATCCAAAGCATTATATATAATATAATATAATATAATGGTTGAAAAGGTATGGCAAAAGGGATCCTATAGATAGGAATGAGCGGTGGCACATGACTTACATCTATATAAGGTACACACGTATGTTTATATTCTTTTATTTTATTTTTTGGTAATAAAATTAAAATGAAAATAAGAATTTAATAAATACAAGACTTAATACATCTTAAAGTCTCTCAACTATTACAAAATATGACATTCCCTTATCTAAAAAACCTCAAGATTCGATCTTTAAACAATTAAAAAAATATATTTTTAGTCCTTACTGTCAATGCGAGTAAACGGCTCCGTTATGTTTATCCTAAACTTATATACATATATATATATATATACCTGACTCTATATACATATACATATATATATATATTTACACAAACACACACAGGACTGCGGCATGGCAGTCATTGCCAACTGCTATGGCCGTGGCCATCATCCATCCCCCAACTATGGTTGTGGCCATCACCCACCTCCCAATATACACAAACACACACACATATGGCTGCTATGAACGCAGTCGTCACCCACCCCCATGGCAGTTGCGATGAACGTGGCCATAGTTGCGAGAGAGAGAGAGAGAGAAAGAGCTAGCCACGGCCATGGGATAGGGTGGGTTTGTGAGTTTATATATATATATATATATATAGAGAGAGAGAGAGAGAGAGAGAGAAAGGGTCGCGGCCATGGCAGTCATCGCACTCACGCGAATATATATATGCACACACACTCTTTAAAACTCACTGTAAACACACACACACTGCACAACAAACTCACGGCCAACTCAGGCTCGCTACCCACCTCCATATGCACCTACATACACACCAGTATATATATATATATTAAGCTACAATCGGCCATTTTAAACGCACTGAAAACCCACTTACACGGATATATATATATATTTATATATATATACACACACGCACACTTACAGATACCCATGGTCGCGGCCATTACCCACCCCCCAATATACACAAACACACGCACACATATGGCTGCTATGAACGCAGCCGTCACCCACCTGCCATGGCAATCTCGATGAACGCGACCATAGTTGTGAGAGAAAGAGAGAGAGAGCTAGTTGGGGGTGGGTGATGGGTTGTACAAATATATAAATATATATATATAGAAAGAGAGAGAAAGAGAAAGCTAGCCATGACCATAGGAGAGGGTGGGTCTGTGAGTATATATATATATATAGAGAGAGAGAGAGAAATGGTCGCGGCTATCGCAGTCACCGCACTCATGCGGATATATATACGCACACACACTCTTTAAAATTCAATGTAAACACACACACATTGCACAGCAAACTCACGGCCAACTCAAGCTCGCTGCCCACCTCCATATGCACCTACATACACACCAGTATATATATATATATATTAAGCTGCAATTGACCATTTTAAACCCACTTACATGGATATATATATATATATATTTATATGTATATACATACACGCACACTTACAGATGCCCATGGTCGCGGCCATCACCCACCCCCCCAATATACACAAACACACGCACACATATGGCTGTTATGAACGCAGCCATCACCCACCCACCATGGCAGCCGTGATGAACGCAACCATCGTTGCAAGAGAGAGATAACTGGCTGGGGGTGGGTGATGGGCTGTATAATATATATATATATATATAAAGAGAGAGAGAGAGGGGGGCAGCAGCCATGGGAGGAGAGTGGGTCTGATATATTTTGCAGTAGAGAGAGAGAGGGGGGGCAGTAGCCATGGGAGGAGAGTGGGTCTGATATATTTTGCAATATATATATATATATATATATATAAAGAGAAAGGGTCGAGGCCATGGGAGATGGTGGGTTTGATATATTTTGCAGTAATATATATATATATAGAGAGAGAGAGAGAGAGAGAAAGAGATATGAGGTGGGTCTGTGTAGTATATATACATAGAGAAAGGGGGGAGGGAGAGGGCCACGGCCATGGTAGGAGAGGGTGATGGGCGCGGCCATGGGAGGGTTTAGAACAACAGCATAATACAATTAAATGCAAGAATATAGTAATAGTAATTAAAATAATATAAAATTATTTTAAAACACATAAAATATTAATAATATTATATACATAAATTTGTTATGTCACGTACCTTAAACGGTCTGTGATGTCATGCACAAACGGATGTAAATGGCAAGTACTAAAAATTTATCTTTTTAATTGTTTAAAAATCGAAACTTGAGGTTTTTTAGGTGAGGGACTCAATGTCATATTTTGTAATAGTTGAGGGACTTTAAGATGTATTAAGCCTAAATACAATGACAGGTCTTTCTGAAGCCATCTGCTTCCTGTACTTGTCGATTAATTGTTTATTTGGATGCTTTGATTCGTGGTGGGTCCCAAAGCGAAAATGATGTATTCAATTCCTGCATTTTACTTCTACGAATGTCTAACTTAGGCATCGGAGGGTCCGTGTAGGGACTTCCACCCGCGCCCCCAACCAATTTTCTTCTCAACAGGTCATCCATCGCTGTCATACCACCATGATAGACTCATCCATCGCTGTCGTTTCACCCCAGAAGACTTATCCATCGCTGTCGCTTCACCTCAAAAGACTCATCCACCGCTCAAATATGCCACACGAGAGTCACTCATCGCTCGGATTGTCCATAAGAGAGTCATTCATTAGTAATTTTTTTTTTTATAAATTTATTATTATACCTGTGTAACAACACTTACAAATCTTGGGCTGGCTTCCCTGATAGTGATTGTTTTGTTGGCCACCCAATCCAACGCGTTTCATCAATAAATATGAGTTAAATCGTGGTCATTAACAGTGATCGAATTTCGGAACAAAAAATGTTGTGAAATTAGAGAGGATTTTCGAATCCGATCCGACACTTCGCGATTCTCACTCCGTGGGACCCATTTCAGGCCGATGGGCCCCGCCCGCCAAGGATTAAGCTACTTGTAGAGAAGCGTTTACCGAATTAATTTATTTTATTTTTGATTTATTTTATTCAACTTTTATCTTTCCAGAAGCCCGCCCATTTTCGCTCTCTCCCTCTTTCACTGTCTCTCCCACACTCTCCCTCTCAAACCCATTGCTGCAAAGAGCAGCGGCCGTTGCCACCGCCTCGAGCACCTTCCGCCGTCGCCACCGCTGCGAGCACCTTTCACTGTCGCCCCCCCCCCATCACAAGGATCAGTGTCGCCTGCCCAACGCCTGCTTCTTCCTCACCCACTCTCTCTCTCTCTCTCCAGTGTCATTCTGTACACTGGCGGCAACATCAAGAGGTCTAGCGAGCTCAGCAAGATGTTTGACATCTCTATCACCGACCCCACCAAACATACGCTCAAGCCCTCATGCCCCTCCACTTCCTTTTCTCAGCACAACAGCGGATCCATCAGAGTCGGCTCCAACTCCGCGCAAGTGCATGACCGGCGACTGCGTCTCCTCCACCTCCAGTCGTCCGGCGTTCCTTGGATCTCGTCTCCTTCATTTTTGTCATCTTCATCATTGTCATCTGCCTTCATGGCTAGAGTTAGTTTCTAGGCTGGTTCTGTTTCACCGCCCACTAATGGTGGTGCCAGGTAGTTTTGTTGCGCCCCTTTCCCTTTATCTTTGATCTTTCTTAGGTACTAATAGCCTTGTGGTTTGCTGCGTTGGTTGCCTGTATTTGATCTTTCTTATGCCCGCTAATGGTGATTTTCTTATGCGGCGTTTCATCTTTCTGCATTGTTCTTTGATGGGGAAATTCTTAGGATTACCTGTCTCCTCGTTCTCGGTCATATTTCAAATGGGTTTGACAAATTAACATACTTACAGCTTTTAACTATTTGATTCTGGACCTCATAGGCTGATTAATTTTACATCCGATTTCAGTTTGCTATCTTTTCCCTATTTGTTTTTTGGTTTATATTGAATTTCCAACTGTTCTATGCGTAGTTTATTTCCAACTGTTCTATGGGTGATCAGGGAGAGGCATTTGGCAGGATTGAGGTTCTAAGTCGTGTTGAACAGCTTTGATTAGAGATGAAGTTAGAGCAAGGGTTGAAACTAAAGCAACTAAGCTGTATAAAGAAATGGCAGAAAATGTTGTGATTGTATTTTATGTTTAAGAAATTTCTGGGTTTCACTTGTTCCCTTGACAATGCTTGTATTTTATGTTTAAATTCGAAGACAATGAACATGGGAGGATATCACAGTTACTGCTCTCAGTTTCATGTTTTGCAAAAATCATAGATGCAAACTGTTGTTGAGTTGCTGTAATTGACGCCAATTTGATCCTGCTTTTGCTCATTAATAGGGCTTTCTAAGATGTTGAATTTAAGGTCACTACTCTACATGAGATTTTGCAATTATATACTTACCAAAACAGAAATTTCATTTCGAATAACAGATTGATGTTCGCACGTATTTACAAATGCAATTCACACACTTAATTTGCGGTGTGAAAAGTCTGATAACAAATGATAATATTTGATGAACTTTGAATTTATCTTTGGAACTGAGTGGAGGCAAATTCAATACTTGAATATGGAAATTTCATTGATTAAATGAGAACATTTGTTAAAAATTTCTTATTCATATATCACTCAACTCCATCTGCTCCCTCTGTTGGAAATTAGACCATTTTTTTTTTTTGGACATTCTGTTTAGAACATGATGATGGTTTTTGGGACCGACCACCACGTGCCACCTTTGCGGCTGGACCTCGGGAATAGAACCTCGGACTTGGGGATGTCGAACCTCGGGTGTAAAACCTGCAAGACAAAGGAGGGCCGGGGCTTGGATCCCCCGGGGTGGACTCCGACGTTCAAATCAATAGAGTAAAGACAAGTAGTAGTAAATGAGGGAGCTGTGGAGCGTGAATATACCTGGCGAGAGTCCTTGTCTTTTATAGGCGAACCCGTTTTGGGGTACCCGAGATGAGCGGGCACGACTCCCGAGAATCCCGGTCAAGTTGGAATGGGTCTTGCGGTTCGACCCGAATTTCCCGGCTCCGCTCCGGAGTGTTGACTTGCCACGTGTCGGTTTCTCCGGTTATCCACGTGGCAGGTGAGACTATTAGTGCGTATGGGTATTCTAGTAATTTTAGGTAATGCCTCATCACTTGCCCCCCACTCCTTGAGCTGAGCTGAGAATCACGCTAGGTCGAGGAGTAGCTTAATTTTTGAGGTTATTTGATTGTAGATTTTTCCCAAGATGCATAAGAGTATTTCTAATGTATGAGACAACCAAACCTCAAACTATTGAGGTTAGTCTTTCCCATACTCTTTTATTTTTCCTTACTTGTTTTTTTTTTTTTTTTTTTGCTCCCTCTTTGTTTTTATTTTTATTATTATTTATTTTTTTTATTAAATTTTTCCTCGGCCAGGCACCTCTGCCTGGCCGAGGTCAACTTGGCCAGGCCGCCTCGGCCATGGCCGAGGTCGGCCTGGCCTGGCTCGACCTCGGCAGCGGCCAAGGTTGGCCATGCTCGGCCTCGCCTTGGCGAGGCCGAGCTTCCTCGGCCATGGCCGAGCTCTGGCTCTGCCATGCTCGGCCTCGCCAGATCTAGGCGAGGCCGAGCTCCTCGGCCACGGCCGAGCACTTGGCTCGGCCTGGCCGAGGTCGGCCAGGGCCAGGGGGCTCGGCCCTGACCGCATCGGCCATGGCCGACCCCCCCTCCAACTTCTTTTTCTGCTTTTTTTTTAATATCTAATTTATATGTATATATATAATATATATATATAGATGCAGGGGCGTCCTTGGGTCGGCCATGGCCGACCCTTGAGACTTTTGCCCTTTTTTTATATATAATAATAATATATATATATTTTTAATCCCCTTGGGTTAGCCATGGCCGACCCTTGGGCTCTCCCTTTGTTAATGATAACAAAATAATCTTTAAAACAAGGTTCAACTTGACTAACCCGTTTCCTTGGCTATTCTTTTTTGCAGGCGTGACTCGAGATTTTTCCAAGCTAAATCGCGCCTATTGAGTTCTCCTAGGCTCAAGCCTGGTCGTGGTTGTTCCTACCTGACCTCGGCCTTCACTCTCTTGGTCAAGCTGGGATATCCTCTAGTGGGATTCCTTGGTCTGGCTGATCAAGCTGAGATATCCTCTTGTCAAGCTGGGATCCCTTGGTCCCTTGACCCTTGGATTTCAGTCACTCCCACATAGAAGAGGGTGTTGAGTTTCTTCCGTGGCCATTAGTCCACCTTTGGGGACGGCCTAGGGCTCGTGACCCTTGGATTTTAGCCACTCCCTCGCGGAGGAGGGTGTTGGGCTCTGAATTTTTCCTTAGCCATTAGTCCATCTTTGGCTTGTGGACGGCTTAGGGCTCGTGACCCTTGGATTTTAGCCACTCCCTCGCGGAGGAAGGTGTTGGGCTAGAGTTTTCCATTGGCCCTTAGTCCACCTTTAGGGACGGCCTAGGGCTCGTGACCCTTGGATTTTAGCCACTCCCTCACGGAATAGGGTGTTAGGCTAGAGTTCTTTCGTGGCCATTAGTCCACATTTGGGGACGGCCTAGGGCTCGTGACCCTTGGATTTTAGCCACTCCCTCGCGGAGGAGGGTGTTGGGCTCTGAATTTTTCCTTAGCCATTAGTCCATCTTTGGCTTATGGACGGCTTAGGGCTCGTGACCCTTGGATTTTAGCCACTCCCTTGCGGAGGAGGGTGTTGGGCTAGAGTTTTCCATTGGCCATTAGTCCATCTTTGGCTTGTGGACGGCTTAGGGCTCATGACCCTTGGATTTTAGCCACTCCCTCGCAGAGGAGGGTGTTGAGCTAGAATTTTCCATTGGCCATTAGTCCACCTTTGGGGACAGCCTAGGGCTCGTGACCCTTAGATAAGTTTTTTCCATGGCCATTAGTCCACCTTTGGGGACGGCCTAGGGCTCATGACCCTTGGATTTTTCTTTGGTGAAGTGTTGGCCTTTGTGAGATTGCTATTAGATGGAGAGAATCCGAAGTCCTGCCATTAGTCGTAAAAATGAGTACAAAAAGGTTCAAGGAATTCCCCTCCTCATTGAAAAACTTCCTTAAGTTTTGGACATTCCAGGTATGCTTCAAGGACTTGCCTTTCTATGTCTTCTAGTCGATATGCCTCCCGGACTTAAGGATTCTACCACCCAGTACGATCCATCCCAATCCAAAGTTAGTTTATTCGCATCTCGAGGATGACTCACGTCGAACCGTCGCAATACAAGATCTCATGGCATGAAACTCCTAGCGTGGACTCATCGGTTATAGTACCTAGCAATGTGTTGATTACACGCAACTTCCCAAATTTGCAACATGTCTCGGAACTCATCCATCCCCAGCGGGCTGTTTTCCTTCTCTCCGGGACGGTGTCCAACTTCGCTCTCGGAAGCAATCTCGAGTAGGAGATCTTCTCCTATTATCCGACTTGGACTCAACTCTACTCGAACTCACGCCATCTTGGCCAACGAAATCTCGGAGGTAACCCCGATTGATAAGCTCCTGAATCTCTTCTTTTAACTGGATGCAGTCCTCTATAACATGACCATGGTCGCGGTGGAATTGACAATACTTCCTTTTGCTTCGAGTGTTGGGTGGAGACCTCAGAGGTGGAGGACGCCGCAAATAATCCTTATCCTCCAATGCTAGTAGAATCTCTGCTCGACTGGCATTGAGGGGAGTATAACTCACCGGGCTTCCACGTGCACCCCCAAAACCCGGGCGATCTGGAGCTCAGGAGGGGCGATAGTCCGTCTTCTGCTCCACCACTGGCTTTTTCTTCTCCTTTTCTCTTTCCTTCCTTTCAGGTTGTTCCGCCCGCTTCACCTTCATCACCTCTTCAGTGTTGATGTACTTATTAGCCCAGGCCAAGGCCTCTGTGAAAGTACGAGGTGGAGTCTTGGCCAAGGACTGAGCAAATGGCCCAACTCTCAAGCCATTCTGAAGAGCCACCATTGCGATTCGCTGGTCAAACTCATCAATACTTAACGCCTCTTCGTTGAACCTAGCCATGAAATCCTTTAGGGATTCACCCTGGTTCTGCTTGATGTTCACCAGAGCCATGGAAGACTTTCGGTGGCGCTTCAAAGGAGCGTAGTGGGCTAAGAAACAGGTCTTCAGTTCTTCCCAGCGGTTGATGGAACAATGGGGAAGGCAGGAGTACCAAGTCCGGGCATGTCCTCCCAAAGTAGCCGAAAATGCCCGGCACCACATCGCGTCCGACCCCGATTGCACCAACATGTGAGAGGAGAAAAGCTCTACGTGGTCATAGGGATCTGTACTTCCGTCATAGAGCTTGATGGAGGGGATACGAAACCTTTCCGGTGGAACCTCTGCCATGATGCCCTTACTCAAGGGTTGGTTAGAGCCAAGGTGGAGCAGCTCTTCCTTTCCCTTCTTGAGTTCCTGAACTTGCTTCTCTAGGAAACGCAATCATCTCTCCTGCGAAGTCCCTCTTTCTCGTGAGGGGGCAGAAGTGGATCCTGCCGTCTCAGAGGAGTGGATTTCCTGACCCGTCTGACGGGATTGATGAGGTTCTCGAGCAGGAGGAGGTGACTGATGCTCCGCCCGCTGAGAGGGCACATGCGAACGATGTTGTTCAGTCTGGTGTAAATAACCAGTCAACAACTCAGTTAGCTGTTGGACCTGGTTTTCCAACCTGGTGAGTCGGTCCTCCGGCATTGGATTGGTTGGAGGTGGTGGATTTTCTCCTTGTTGCGGGGCTTCTAGATTGGCTCCGACCTGGCTGCGAGTCACGTCTCTTCGGGGAGCCATGTAGTTAGTTATGACAAGGAGCGAAAGTCGTTTGATACTCGTGAAAAAACCGAGGTCTGAGGTGAAAAGTTGAAGTCTGAAGCGCGAGGTAGGGAATGAAGAGGCTAGCAAGTTTGGACGTCGGCCCCACGGTGGGTGCCAAATGATGATGGTTTTTGGGACCGACCACCACGTGCCACCTCTGCGGCTGGACCTCGGGAATGGAACCTCGGACTTGGGGATGTCGGACCTCTGGTGTAAAACCTGCAAGACAATGGAGGGCCGGGGCTTGGATCCCCCGGGGTGGACTCCGACGCTCAAATCAGTAGAGTAAAGACAAGTAGTAGTAAATGAGGGAGCTGTGGAGCGTGAATATACCTGGCGAGAGTCCTTGTCTTTTATAGGCGAACCCGTTTTGGGGTACCCGAGATGAGCGGGCACGACTCCCGAGAATCCCGGTCAAGTTGGAATGGGTCTTGCGGTTCGGCCCGGATTTCCCGGCTCCGCTCCGGAGTGTTGACTTGCCACGTGTCGGTCTCTCCGGTGATCCACGTGGCAGGTGAGACTATTAGTGCGTATAGGTATTCTAGTAATTTTAGGTAATGCCACATCAGAACATTATATAGTTAGTCTGAAATCTTGTCTCCGTTATTGTTGCTGGCAGCAGATACCAAGGCCCTACTCAAGGAGCTCCCAAGCATTGCATTCTTCTGCAACACATGAAATTTTAAAGATGTTTCTCAATTGACACATCTATTGACTTATATTGTCCAAATTATCAAAAATTATGTTCGTGTTTTAACACTAACTAAAACACAACCATTAAGATTAGTTAATAGCCAGAAACATCTAGATAAACAATCAATATGATTTTCTTACTTGGAAAATTATTCTGGGCCAGGTTGATTAATCATTCTAACTGACCAGTTAAACTAATACAATAAAAAATATGGTGTATAATCTGTATCAAATCTAGAACTATTCTCTTAATTAAATATATCTAAATTAAAAATGATTTCAGTATCAGTTTCCACTCAAGTCTCTTTAAGTCACAAGTAGCCTCTACTTGATGCACAAGGTTTTTGCTCTCTGCTACAAATGATTTCAGTATCTAGAACTTCCACAAATTGGGTATGTTCTCTCCGGCCAATAGCCTTCCTTTGAGCAAGTCAAAATACAGAAATAAACTACCCATAGAACAGTTGGAAATTCAATATAAACCCAAAAACAAATAGGGAAAAGATAGTAAACTGAAATCGGATGTAAAATTAATCAACCTATGAGGTCCAGAATCAAATAGTTAAAAGCTGTAAGTATGTTAATTTGTCAAACCCATTTGAAATATGACCAAGAACGAGAAGCCAGGTAATCTTAAGAATTTCCCCATCAAAGAACAATGCAGAAAGATGAAACGCCGCATAAAAAAATCACCATTAGCGGGCATAAGGAAGATCAATACAGGCAACCAACGCAGCAAACCACAAGGCTATTAGTACCTAAGAAAGATCAAAGATAAAGGGAAAGGGGCGCAACAAAACTACCTGGCACCACCATTAGCGGGCGGTGAAACAGAACCAGCCTAGAAACTAACTCTAGCCATGAAGGCAGATGACGATGATGAAGACGACAAATACCAAGGAGACGAGATCCAAGGGACGCCGAACGACCGGAGGTGGAGGAGACGCAGTCGCCTGTCACGCACTAGCGCGGAGTTAGAGCCGGCTCTGATAGATCCGCTGTTGTGCTGAGAAAAAGGAGGTGGAGGAGCATGAGGGCTTGAGCGTATGTTTGGTGGGGTCGGCGATAGAGATGTCGAACATCTTGCTGAGCTCGCCAGACCTCTTGATGTTGCCGCCAGTGTACAGAATGACACTGGAGAGAGAAAGAGTGGGTGAGGAAGAAGCAAGCGTTGGGCAGGTGACGCTGATCCTTGCGATAGGGGGGTGATAGTGGAAGGTGCTCACGACGGTGGGGGGCGCAACGGCGGAAGGTGCTCGCGGTGGTAACGACGGCCGATGCTCTTTGCAACAATGGGTTTGAGAGGGAGAGTGTGGGAGAGACAGTGAAAGAGGGAGAGAGAGGGAGAGAGCGAAAATGGGCGGGCTTCTGGAAAGATAAAAGCTGAATAAAATAAATTAAAAATAAAATAAATTAATTTGGTAAAACTTTCGGTAAACGCTTCTCTACAAGTAGTTTGTAATGGGTGCCAGAATTTGCCATAAAGTGGGCGAGCCTAATAATAAGAATAGCAAATGCATTGTCGGTAAAGTAAAATATGTGAAGTTTTATATAGTGTAACAAGAATTAAATTTTTATGGTGATATTTATTTTACGTGGAGGTGTAAATTAAATATTTTATTCTATATATGTATAGATTGTGATTACATCTAAAAAACTTAACAAGTAAACTAAAAGAAACGGCCGCCCGTCCCCAACACTAGTCCAGTGAAATTCAAAATCTGAATTATCAAAAAAAAAATATAGCAAATTCGTTTAAAGGGTACTTGCTAATTTGACCCCCTCATAACAAATTAGCAATACCATTTATTTTAATAATAATAATATGATTAACCTTTTATAATTTAAATGCTACAAGAATAGCAAATAGAACAGTAATGATACCTTTATAAGACAAACATAATATTAGATAAAACAAGGATGATAATGTAAAGTGAAAATTTTAATACATTTAATTGTTTATTTTTTAATGAATAATATTGAAAGTCATAATTGATGATAATGTCATTAGTTATCTACGTCTCTTTATTAAAGAAGATTAAAAAAATTATATATCATTGTTTCATCTACTTAATATTTTCTCTAATAAAAATATAACACATAATTAATGACATCATCATTAATCATAACTTTTCATATTACTCTTTCTTAATAATAACAAAAGTATAAAAGCAAGAGTTTATGAACAATATGCAGACGATTGGAGGGTTGCATATCACACGTTTTGGGGATATTTGGCTCCATCACTATATTTGTACTCATCTCCCCTAATAAATTAATTTTACTAGGAATTCTAAATACTAAGCTGGTAATGAAACGCGTAGGGCCAAAACCTGCTTCTGTGTAGGCACATGCAACTCATGGTTGTAACCTGCCATCATTTTCACTGAGGTTCATTTTACTTAAAACAATTACTATTAAATTAAATGATACCTAATTTAAAAATATTTTAAAATTTTTTTGAGAAACAGATAAATTGACAAACAGACTTATAGAATGAGGGTTAAAAGACTAAAATGTCATCGTCCATATTGCATTATATTTTTTTTTAATGTAATATGAATGAAAATATTTTAATATTTTAACTTTTATTTTGTAAGTTAGTTTATCAATCTACCTGAGACTCAATATTTTTACCTTTTTAAATATTATTATACAGCACGTGAGGTCTGTCTCTTACTCTTAGGCGCCCGTAAATGCTGATCTCTGTTTACGTGACAATATGTTGAAATGAAAGACCCGTGCCCGCCTTGTCCTCCTAGAACTAATCAAAGCATGCCAAATAATTACTCAACTCTATCATGTCACGGTGTATGTGCGTTTGACGTCATATTGGCACCGTTACTTTATTTTTGTTAAATTTTTAATGGCCACGTGATTTAATTTGATTTGACTTTTCATGGCTTTATTTTTACTGTTTGGATCAATTCCCACTTTGAAACTGTTTGTCTGTCGTTTGCCTTTTAATGTAACAGTTAAAAATATTTGTAAGCGAAATAGAAAACTGTTTATTATTCTAATAATAATAATAAAGTAATAATAGTACAACATAGAAGGGAGAACATTGGATCTGAAAGGCCTTGACCTTAAATTAACAAATTGTTTTATAATCAGAATCCAAATCATTATATATAATGGTTGAAAAGGTATGGCAAAAGGGATCCTAGGGATAGGATATAGGGTATACACGTACGTATATTTATATTATTTTATTTTATTTTTTGGTAATAAAATTAAAATGAAAATAAGAATTTAATAATAATAAATACAACGACAGGTCTTTCTGAAGCCCCTGGCTTCCTGTACTTGCCGATTAATTGTTTATCTGGATGCTCCGATTCGTGGTGGGTCCCAAAGCGAAAATGATTAGAGATATATTTATGGGTTTAATTAATAAAAATGGTTATTTCAATTCCCTCCTTTTTAAATCTGGAAATTGAATCCATAGCTATCAATATCATCGCATCTTGGACGTTTCAAAGTGTACAGAAACCCAAAATCTGATCAGAAGCGGACACAGAAATTAATAACTCTTCCCAAGTGCTGCCACGCACCTCAGGTCCTACCGTCCTACAGATGAATCTGACACCTGCCCCGGGGCCCGGCTCGGCCGCTCGGGCTCGTCCTTCGGGGTAAAATCGCAATATGCTTTGAAAGTACCGGATGAAACTATAAATTCGAATCCTTGGATTAAAATATAGGAGAAAGGTGGGGAGTAATAACGTGACAGGTAAACGATTTGGTGGGTGGGGAAGGAAGGAACCGCTGCCAAGCGGCGTTTGGTTAGCGGAAAGTCAAGTGGTCCAGACCCGAAGATCCATTTTTAAGGATCATGGGCATGGCCCCCGAAACATGTAGGACCCGACTTGGTTTTATCTATCAGTTAATTCTCACTTTTTTTCAATTTTTTTTAAATCAAATATTTATCTTACAAATCCTGGGCTGGCTTCCCTTATGATGATTGTTTTGTTGGCCACCCAAACCCAATCCAATGAGTTTCATCAATAAATATGAGTTAAATCGTGGTAATTAACGGCGATCGAATTTCGGAACCAAATATGTTGTGAAATTAGAAAGGATTTCCGAATCCGATCCGACACTTCGCGGTTCGCACTCCGTGGGACCCGTTTCAGGCCGGTGGGCCCCGCCCGCCAATACAGTCGACGTTTGCAATTGCATACACAGAACCCCGTATAGATTCCAGAGGGAAATAGAAACAGTGAAAATACACAGATCCCTCTCTCTCTCTCTCTCGATTGTCCTGCGGAAACCTCATTTCTAGGGTTTTCAAACTATACATTGCCGCGAACTGATTTGCAGCACTGAATCTGAAAGTGCGAGCTTTTTTCCGGTAAGTTTTCTCTTTTCTCTTTGCACTGAAGAACTTCATAAGTTTTTGTGTGGTGCTCCGTTTTGAAATTTGAACTTGTTCCATATTCCTTCTCTTTTTTTTTGTTTGTCGACCTCTTTCTTTAGGGAACTTCGTACAATGTTCCCGATCTGGTTCAACTTTCTGCTTTATATATGTGTATTTTTCTGTTCTTCTATGCAATTCTGGTGATTAGCGGATTTCGGTTCGTGAATTAGCTGATTTGAGGATTTTTCTGCAACTTGGATTCGAAAAGGGAAAAAGAACAGGAATGAGAAATGCATGAAAAGAAAATGAAGTTAGTGAAGCGGAATTTGTTTATTATTTTGGTTGGATTGGAAAATCAGAACAAAATCGACAGGAAATTATCTAAGGATTATTTTTTGGTTGGGCCCTTCGTAAAACACTATACGTGTGGTTGATCTCATGTTCCTTTTGTTTTATTTGTTCCCTTGATATCCTTGTTCAAACTTCCAAGCTTAGCATCGTGGCTTGTTTTTACTTTGTGTCCAAACTGATTTGATGAACAGCTGGTTTTGGAGAAAATGTGGGGAAAACTCTCTGTTTTATTTATTTTTCCTCTCTTTATGAAGAGGCACAATCACATTTCTAATTAAGTAGTATAGTTCCAATGGAATTAGGTTTTTATTTTGCTGATGATATATCAAGCAGAAGAAGAAGAAGAAAATATGTGTTGAACATTTTTAATTGCTAAGAAGCATAAATGCTCCTAAGATGGTGCTTTATTGTGCCGGACTTTGCTTGTCCTATTCAGTTTTGGATTCGTTCTCTACTCATCCATGTCCTAAAAGCTTTTGAAATTTCCGTCTTGGCAAGTCTATATCATTTGTGTACGCATATGAGCTTCCTAACCATTACTTGTTCAACAACAAATTGAAATCAATGAGAATTTGGCAATAGGGTTTCTTCTTGCTGTATCTCAGTATCACTCTACATGATAAATAGAAGAATTTGTGAAACATTCCTATTGTCTCTGCTTCTTCTTGCTGCTCCTGCCAATTTTGTTCTTTTTCCTTCTGAATCTGGCCTGTTGTGAAGAAACTAAATATCAACTACAGATTCGAGATTAATTTGTATAGCATAGCAGTCTTCATGTTTGAATTACTACTGGTCACATATTTTTCAGCAAAAGTGCAATTAGGATACTCTTACTGCTGCAATGTGGTTATTGGTAAATGACAGATTGGAAAGAATAATTCTTTGGTGTAAAATTTGTTCCTTGGATGCAATTGACGGAATAAAATGATTGCTGTTCTGCTTATTCCACAGGATTGGAATAACTTAATGATGATTCAGAATTTCCTTGCTTCTGTCAGTTTAATATTGGGATACTAGAGATGTCAAACTGTGAAAAAATATCTTACATTCATCTAGCTATCCTGTCACTTTTTTTTTTTTTCCATATTTGACCTTTTTACTGCATGCCCATGACAAGTTTGGGCGAAAGCTCATTTTGGCATCCAACCATTTCCATGTGACTGTAATCCATATTTTTTATATGCTGTATAGCAGCCTGCTAGCCTCCTTGGATAAGAATTTCACGTCCTTATCATGTTGTAAACTTTTTGTGTTGTGCACTATGTTTCGTTGGTTAGTTGTAATATTCTTTCAATTTTTTGGTGGATGGTGCGTTCAACAAGGGTGGCTTGCTCAGATTCCTCCTTTCGATGTTTCAGGATCTTGATGGTGCATGCTAAATTATTGAAGGTCTTGAAAAGATTTAGTAAGTCATGCAAGTTATGGCTTCTGGCCTCAAAGAAAGCTCGAAAGTGCATAAGCTGTATCAATATCCCATGCCTGATACAGCAAGATGCTTTGTCAACAAAGGATTAGTTTGGATTCTATAGGCTGTATTCAACCATTAAATATTATCATTTCCATTTTGGTTCATTATACCTTCTGGATAATTGCTAGCCTGCACCTAATGGGCTCATTTTACGGCACTTGTGAAATCATTGAAGCATCAGAAGAGCTCAATTCAGTTAAAAATTCCAAGGGAATTCATCAAACTGTATCATATGACAAAGGTCGAGTGTCTCCTTTGCTGAAATTGGGGTCCGACAAATCTATAGAGGACGATATTAATAAACTTTTTGAGGCACTTAGCATCAAAACTTCATGCAAGGGTTCAACTCTTTCTGACCTACCAGACGCATCTCCCTTAAGGAAAAATGCTTTGAAAAAACCCATTGGTGTGGGTATGCCTCGTTCGCCAGGGTTTGGATTCTCAGAACCTGTATCATTGAAGCAAGCACTAAGGGGGCTGTGTATTTCCCAAGCATCAGAAATGGCTTCCATGAAACGATTATCCAAGCCAGCAGCTTCTCCTAGGGTATCAGAAGCCAGTAAAATTGCAAGCTTGTACAGGTCTGTTGTTGTTGAAGCTGGTGAATCTAGTGGTTCCTTTGGTGAAGTTAATGAGGGAGGGCTTGAAATATCTTATGTGCCTGAAGAAGACCCATCAATTTCCTCTGAAAGATTACCTCATTATCCACCAACTCCCAAGATGAAGTCATCCAACCGTAATACTTGTTCTTCTACTCGATTGGCTTCTGGAACAACAGGAAAGGAAGCAGGGTCTGGACCAGTAAAAAAAGAAAATTTACCTGTAATAAGAGAAAGTCAAACACCCAAAATGAAATTGGTGCAAAATGAAAAGCAAGTGAAAATTCCTTTTGTATCTTGTCAAAGTAGCAGGGATAACAAAGTAGAGGCAAGGATGAAAATGTCAAACCAAAGTGCTCATTCTTCGCCTCGGTTTGCTACAACAACTGGAAAGGGTCCAAGGTCTACAGTGATGAATGGTGAGATATCTGCATCAGCAGAAGTTTGGAGTCCAAGACCACCAGAGCTATCACAAGAAGAAAAGCATCCATGGGTTTATTCTCTTCCAAAACATAATTTTGTTGGTACAGTAGAGCCGGGTGCTATTCCTGCCTCAATTAAGTTAGGGAACAAAGTCTCAGCTCCAAAATTTAGGCGGAAAGGCAGGTTGCAGACAGTTACTTATTCATCTAATGCAATCAAGGGCAGTAAGGGAAACAAATCGACAAGAAAGGCTTCACATTCGGGCAAACCAATGCCCAGGGACAAGCCAATTGTTAAGAAGAACATAAAGCAGGATTCAGCTTCTGTCAGCTTCAATTCTAATGCTAATAATGAAATTACTAGTGCCTTAGATCTTAGCACTGGCCAATTGCTTTGCCAGAGATGCCGCTGTACTTTGACAAATGCAAGGACTGAGACTAATAAAGATTCTCCAGTTAGTAATTGTGCAGGTGTTGGTACTGAGGCCAGCTCAAGTAATACTATATCTTCTGCAATCAAACCTGGGTTTGCATTAAACAACTCCAGCAAAAGCAGAGCTGTTGTTGAAAAAGTTTACAAGAATGAAAAAATTAGAGAGAAGGGGGATTTTTCTCAAAGTTCAAAAAGTAGCCTGGGTGATTATAGTAGTAGTACTAGCTTCAGTGGGGAGAGTAGCAACCTAAGTGGGTCTAATTGTGGCAACAGACCTCACATGTCAAAGGACCTGAGGTGGGAAGCTATCCATCATGTTAAGAAACAGCATGGGTTCCTAGGTTTGAGACATTTCAATCTGCTAAAGAAGCTTGGTTCTGGAGATATTGGGACAGTATATCTCGCTGAACTAATTGGAACTAACTGCCTATTTGCTATAAAGGTCATGGACAATGAGTTTTTGGCTAGAAGAAAGAAAATGTCAAGGGCCCAAACTGAAAGAGAAATACTGAGGATTCTGGATCATCCTTTTCTTCCCACACTGTATGCACAGTTTGCATCAGATAACCTATCATGCTTGGTTATGGAGTATTGTCCTGGTGGAGATCTGCATGTCCTCCGGCAGAAGCAGCCTGGAAGGCATTTTCCTGAAGAAGCAGCAAGGTTAGAAAAGATTTAACTGAAAGGTTCATTTCTGGCATTTTTTGCTATGTTTTTTGGCTTATGAAAAATGGAAAACATATTTGAAATCCAGAGAGAGGAGAAACACAAATTGGAAAAGGCAAACCTAATTATGACTTGATCTTGCATGCACAAATGGGTTATTATTGGATTGTCTTCTAGTTTCTGAAATCTTGATACAAGGAAATAAAGATTCATGCCCCAATTGTTGAAACTTCAATTATGTCAATAGAGAACATGCAATTAATAGGGTTTTCAAAATAGTATATTTTATCTTACTTGCAGAGCCTTTTATAGAAGGAATAAAAAAGGGTGTCCCTGGTGCATGAGGCTCTCTGCATTGCGAGGCTTGGAGAGGGTCGTATTTGTATGCAACCTTCCTCTTGCTTTTTTGCAGGACCATAAGTGAAATAATGCATAGCCAAAGTATACGTATTTGCTAACTGGTATCCCTCGGTGTATATATAGGTTTTCATGTTCTTATCAAAAGCAAAAAATGTATACAGGTATTATTTGACTGTCATAAACTCTGATGCATATTATATTAGCTGTCTTTCTATCCTTCTCCGATTGAAGCTCCTGTTTTCGGTCAATTTGAGTAACCAGAAAGAAGAAAAAGTCTCAGTCAATCTATAATTATTTATTCTCAGTCATCTCTAATCTATATAATGGCCTTATAGAAGATATGCATGGATAAAGTGCTTGGGGAGCTAGAATCCATGTATAGTGAGATTAAAGCTTGTGATGATGAGTCATCAAATCTATCATTTAGACTGCACATTTTTGTTGATTCAAAATTTTGATTTTGATGTTCCTACTACTTTTATGTAAACAAGGCCATTGGCACACTGTCCAGGGAAACTTTAAAGATCAAAATTTTTAGAATTCACACTCCCAGATTAATGGCATGGTTAAAGTTTCTGCAAATTTGGAAACTGGTTGGCAATGGCACAGTTTATTTAGTTATCCCAGGCGGGGTGGTGGGGGAAGGGGGAGCAGCTGGAGGTATGTGTAGAAAATTAAACTTCAAGCTGGTGTAAAGGCTTCATTATTACTAACTGGAGGGCTTTGTCCTTTCCCAAATTGATGGATGGAAAAGCAAATCCTTCGCTAAAAAATTTTAGGGGCTTAAAGCCAAGAGGACCGACCTTTTAAGAGCACTAGACAAAAAGAATACACAAATCAAATCTCATGTCATTTGAGAAAAGATCCAGTGAAGCTGCTTATGTTAAATCACTTCCAAATTCAACACTTGTCAAAATCTCAATCACTGATGCCACTGCTGTCACCTTGCCACTGAGCTAATACAGCTCTTCAGGTGGCAACCTTTTCATCCTCTACCGGTGCTACTAAACCATTCTTTATCAACTGCATACCACAGGCAGCACTGTGGTTTGAAGTCTTATAATCAATGGTTTTGCTATATTTGTCTATTTGGAATTTTTCTCTATTTAATTACTGTTGTTGTCATATAAGTTTTACGAAAATTGAGATGCAAAATGTGTTCATCAATTTCAAAAACAAAGTAGCACGACCTAATATGGTACAAACATTAATGTACTGTCTAAATGATGGATATATAATGCTCCAAAATGTGTTCATCAATTTCAAGAACAGTTGTACCGCCTATTAATTATTCTCTTATATTCATTTTCTACATTTTTATGGTTGTCTTAGTTGTAGATAGTAATGCAAATGTTTGTACTATTTAATTCTGCTTTGTGATTAACTAGTAGTACTTAGAAAAGGGATCTTTAGTTTTGTTTGTGAAACCTTTAGGTCCTTAAAGATTAGCCTTGAATTGTGTGAAATATCAGAAATTGACAAGCCAAGGTCATGCCTCTCAATTACCTCCTAAGAATATGCTATCGAAGAGAAACTAGTAAATGGTTTTGGTGACTGATTCTTGTTATGCATTAACTGGTTCTAGGGAAAGAATTATACTAGTTGGGCCACTTATACAGTTTTGAGTCTGTGCTGTTGTTTAAAAACCTTGACATATCTAGCAGATCTTGGAATCTTATATGCATATGGTATACTTCTGCTGCTAAAGTCAATTTTGTCCTTCACTCCAAGCTCATGGTTTTTCTTTTTTACCCCCTTGATAATTAAAATAAGTTATGGAACCAAAATTCGAATAAACCTGAGCATTACTCTTGGTAATTTCAAATATCTAACTTTTACTTTGCTTATCATTTATATTTAACCAATTTCACACCTTGTATTTGCAGGTTTTATGTTGCTGAAGTACTCCTTGCATTAGAGTATTTGCATATGCTTGGAGTAATCTACCGTGATTTGAAACCTGAAAACATTCTGGTCAGAGAAGATGGTCACATCATGCTTACAGATTTTGATCTGTCACTTAGGTGCGCCGTGAGCCCAACTCTTCTAAAATCATCTTCGCTGAATCTCGAGCCCCCAAAGATTTCAGGCCCATGCACAGGTTCTAGCTGCATCGATCCTTTCTGTGTTGAGCCATCCTGTCAAGTTGCATGCTTCAGCCCGAGGCTTTTACCTGCTGCTGCCAAAGCAAGGAAAGTAAAAGCTAACCTTGCGCACCAGGTCAGATCATTGCCACAGCTTGTGGCTGAGCCAACTGATGCCCGGTCTAACTCCTTTGTTGGGACTCATGAGTACTTGGCACCTGAGATCATCATAGGAGAGGGCCATGGAAGTGCCGTGGATTGGTGGACTTTTGGTGTGTTTCTCTATGAGCTTATATACGGCAGGACACCATTCAAAGGTGCTGGGAATGAAGAAACATTGGCTAATGTAGTGACGCAGAGCCTAGAGTTTCCAGAGAGCCCACTGGTCAGTTTCCAGGCTCGGGATCTCATCCGAGGGCTGTTAGTGAAGGAGCCTGAGAACCGATTGGGATCAGAAAGAGGGGCTGCTGAGATCAAGAAGCACCCCTTCTTCGATGGCTTGAATTGGGCGCTGATACGATGTGCCATTCCGCCTGAATTGCCTGAATTCTCTGATGTAGGAGTTGGAAATGTGGCCTCTCAGGAGAAAGGAATGAAGCTTCTGGAGTACGGTGCCACAGGAGAGCACCTGGAATTCGAGTTGTTCTGAGACAAAGTTTTGTTTAGCTACTTACCTTCTTATCCTACTTTATTGTAACTAAAAAAATTTAGCTTATAATGTAAATTTGGTGCTGGAAATGTTGCAGGGAAGTTGTCGTGTCTAATATCTGAAAGTCTCTCTCCGACACAAAGAACTTGGTAAGTGTCCTAAATGAAATATTTGAGCCAAATTTGTAGCCATTCCATCCAAGAGCTTATTATGTACATGATATCATGACTAGCAGAAACAGTTCTTCAGCCTCCAGAAATTGCTGTTGTGATCATGTCCAAATAAGTAGAAGTTGAATTAGCAGTACACATGCTAGGTGTAATGTATTGATGGCCATGGCAATGGCATTGGTTCTTAAAATCAGTCCCATCTCCTGTAAGGATGCATTTTAGACCTTGTATGCATGGTCATTATGCCTCTTCTTCTGGTTGATCAGACTAGGCCCTGTTCATCAATCGGGCAATTCCTGAATTAAATCATTGATTGAATTTGGTCCCTTTTCTCTCTCTCTTTTTTAGTGCATTATTTGCTTCTAATTGGACCACTTCGTCACTTGGTTTAGTTTTCTCAATTCAACCAATTTCTCTCGTCCAATTATCTTTTTTGTTTTTTTTCTTAGTTACTCCTCAACAAAGTCCTAATAAACATAATCTTATTTATCAAAAAAATAATATCTTAATAAATTACAACAATTACCAAGTATCAAGTCTAAATCTTATTTATAAATCATATTATTTCATTAAAAAAGGGCTAAAATCTTATTATATAAATTGTTACCGTTTATGGTGATATTTTCGATACAGGATGGTTATATTACCTATTCACGAAGTTTGCTTTAATTGTAAGAACACCTCTCACATTTTAACAATGACAATAACTTATTGGACTATTAAAAAATAAACAAAATATCTTTCTTTTTCTCTATTTTATCATCAATTTCATGTTGGTTTAAATAAATATAAATTAAAAAAAATTAAAACACCAACAATACCTTGCCTTATTAACCATCTCCATAACCCATCTAATCTCAAATGATCGTTAGAGTTCAATTAAAATCACAACAATCTATGATTTTAGCATAAAACTTGATATTAAAATTCGGATTAAAGAAAATTAAGAAGAACAAATAAAGGGCAAGTCTAGTGTGATTTGAGATGTAAAAATCAAAATGATGATAAAGTTATAGAAATTCCACTCTTAATAAGAAAAAGAGATAAAAAAAATATTTTATCTTTTAAATTAGACCCATCCAAAATAGTCGATGCTATCTTGAATTACATAATTGATCATGAAACATGAGAAATTGTGTGAATTAAAGAAATCAGTGATGAGACTTATAAAGAATCATATTATTGATAGAATTTGACCCATCAATGATGAAAAAAATAAATAATTATTATTGTAAATGGTCATCTCTAACAATGACCAAATATCAAGTTCAAAAAAAATAAACCTATTTATCAACAAAAATAATGACCAAATATCAAGTCCAAATAATGTCTTAATAATCTTATTTATAAAAAAAATAATGTTTTTAATAAATTACAACAATGACCAAATATTAAGTCCAAATCTTATTTATAAATCATATTATTTCATTAAAAGGGGGCTAAAATCTTATTATATAAATTCTAACCATTAGTGGCGCTATTTTTTATACAGGATGATTATATAACTTATTCATGAGATTTGCTTTAATTGCAAAAACACCTCTCACATTTTAATAATGACAGCAACTTATTGGACTATTAAAAAATAAATAAAATAACCAAAATATCTTCATTTTTCTCTCTTTTGTCATCAATTTCAGTTGACTTAAATAAATACAAAATTACAAAAATTAAAACACTAACATTGCCTTGACTTAAATAAATACAAAATAAAAAAAAATTAAAACACTAACAATGCCTTACTCTATTAGCCAACTCCACACCTCATTAAACCTCAAATGAGATTGTTAAGATTCGACTAAAACCACGACAATATAAAAGTTTAACATAAATTTTGACGTTGGGATTCACATTAAAGGAAAGTAAGAAGAAAATAAAGTTATAGGAATTCTACTCTTAATAAAAAAAATAGATAAAAATAATAATTTATATTTTAAATTAAACCCATTGAAAATAGTCAATGCCATCGTGAATTACCTAGTTGATCAACCAAAAAATAAAAAATTATGTGAATCAAAGAAATCAGCTATAGAATTTATGGGAAACCATACTATTGATGGGATTTCTATAATCCCATTAATGATAAATAGATAAATAATCATTACTGTGGATGGTCATGGAGATAAGAATAATAAAAGAAATAAAATGAATAAATAAAATTTAAGAAAAAGATAAAAAGAAAAAATTAAATGTTATAATTGTGAATTTCTATGTTAAATTTATGTGTTGGTTTGTGTGATTGATAGTTTGATAATAATTTATTTTTAATTCAAAATCATAACATTAAGGTATAAGATTTTAAATATTTAACTAAAGGTGTGTTTGATTGCATTACCTAGAAAACAAAAACCACCCTATCTCCTTGAAAAATGAATTCCATAAAAAGAAGTTTTAAATACTTGTACTATACATATTTTTTCATAGAAAAATTAAGAGTGTTTGATTGTTTTCTATAGAAAATGTGTAATAATTACATATTTTTAATGGTAAATATGTGCAATCAAACACACTCTAAGATTAATTAAGTGTAGAGAAAATTACAACACAACATCTACCTATATTTATATTTATATGTATATTATTAAATAAGTCAATCTCGTGTATATTGCTTAAAAAACAAAAATATACCATCAAACTATTTTACTATTAGATTAAGATTTATTTAATTTAAAATTTTACCTAAACAAATTAAAACGTAAACTTCATTGGTCAAAACGACAATCAATGAATATTTATTTAAAATATTTTATTTTTTACAATACATAACATAGGCCACACTATATACTTAAAATATGGGAATGTTCTTTATAATTTTTCTAACATAAAAAAATATTAAAAATTTATCTTAAATCTTAGGAGCTGTATATGTAATGGAAACGTTCACGACACGAGCAATTCGTTCGTTCTGTAGCTTCTGGAGGCAAATAGTTCATTCGGTCCATGGCGTCCAACCCAGACAACGGAGACGGCGACGGCGAGTGGATACTTCTGAGATGCACTGACCCTCATCTCGCGGACCCAGATTCCAATCACCCCGATATCCTCGTATCAACTTCAGAAATCTCCAGTTGGGACTTCCCCGTAATCCTCACTCACCAAGTCGTCAGTATCAAAGCCACCAGAAACAGGCAATTTCATTTAAAAAAATCTCCACCTTTTGTTCTGCTAAGTAATCCGAACTTCAGGTGCCTGTGGTTCTTAACTTGGTTGTCTTTGCGTGCAGGCTCACCGAGCAGTCCTCGTATTTTCGCGGTCTCCTATGCGGTAGCTTTAGGCAAGTTTGGTCACTCTTAATTGTCTTTTGAATCTTGGTCGCGTCTAGTGTTCGATCAAATTTATAGAACTCGAAGGATTTGGATTGTGTAGTTCCGAGTTATGTAAATGTGTTTTGACGTGTGCATAAGTTTAAGGAAATTGTTGATGATTTTTGCTTTGGGTGCATTCTTTTGTGGGCAAAGGGAGAGTGAGTGGTGGAAAGTGAGTTGAAACGGGATGTTGTGCGGATTGGTTTTTGTTCTGTATTGAACAAGCGGGATTGATTGTTTTGAAGTAATTTACATTTAGATAGCCTTCGCATATTTAGAACTTAGTTAGAATGGGGTAGGACTGTTAATCTTTTTATTATTATGTGGAATGAATAACCTACAGGATGTACTTCTCACTATAGCAAGTCTCAATCCCCATTGAATTAAGAGGGTTGCTAAACGTAATGTTTTTGTAAAAATAGTACAATCTGAAAACTTATTTAAAAAAAATACTACTGAGATAATCCCTTTGCACTTTGCAAAAGCTGCTTTGTAATGCTAAATTTAACAAAGTGGCAACACTATTATAAGGCCATCATATCTCCAATCATCTCTATGCATGGCCACATCCTTTGTAAGGCCATTATATCATGTCATATCTAGGAGTTTTCTACTAAGTCTTATTTAGTCTTCATCTATTTCTTTTGTACAAATTTTCTCCATTTGTCATACGTGCTTCTATCAGTTTTGTTCTCACTCATTCAAGCCATCTTAATCATGACTCCTTCATCTTATCTTCGATAGGTGCCTCTCCTACCTTATTATGTATGATCTCGTTCCTTATTTTGTCTTTTCTTGTATGGTTGCATATCTACCATAACATTCTTATATCAACTACACTTACATTTTGTACATGTTGGCCCAACATTCTAATCTATATACCAAAGGCGTTCTTATGGTTTTTTGATAAAACTTCCCTTTAAAGTTAAAGGAATCTTATGATTTCATAAAATGCTAGATGCAGTTCTCCACTTTCATTATCCCGTCTTAATTGTACGAGCCATTTCTTTGAACAATTGAAGATATAGAAATTGATCTCTCTCCCCCTCCCCCCCTCTCTCTCTCTCTCTCATAAATAACTTGATCTCCAAGTTGTCCGATGATATGATATCACACACATATTTTAGTGAACTTATATTCAACATTTTCAATTTTAGACCTCCTTAGTTTATTTAAAATTGTTGGATTCTAAGGTGTTTCATCATAATTCAAATTTATTATTCGTGCCTTGATTTTTCTTATATATTGAAACAATATCATCTTCAAAGAACATATACCAAGGCATTTCTTCTTGGATGTGTTTTGTGAGTTCAATCCATAACAAGAGCAAATCCTTGATGTAATCCAATTGTAATTGGGAAAGCCTCAATATCTCTTCCACAAATCCCAACACACATTTTTGCTTGATGATTTATGTCCATAATAACTTGTGTACTCCTTTCTTCTTCAACACCTTCCACAGGACTTCTCTAGGTACTTTGTTATAGGCTTTTTTCCCCAAGGTTATTGAACAAAACAAAAAACAGCTGATTGAAGCAACTTACTCGAGTGAATTGAAGGAATAGTCGAGTAACTTAGGATGAAAACTCAATTAGAGAGAAAAGAGGTGTACTCAATTAAATGGAAATCTATTTCAATATCAATTGAACTTACGAATGGGATATATATACAAGAATTCATCTACAACATCTCCTAAAAACAGTAAAAATTGAATATCTTTAACAAATAAAGTTGATCACTAAATCTAGAATTATCACTTGTAATCAACTGCCTCCTTTTCTTAGGAACCTTATTTCTTTATCAACTTTATCTTTTTGTAATCTTTCCTTATCTCCAACCAACCCTATCTCTTAGTCTCCCATATTCAAAATTTTTGATTCTTCAACTCTTATCTCATTCTCTCAATATTCCAACACTTCCCCTCAAGCTGGTGAATGGATATCAATCATTCCCAACTTCCTAGTTAATACTTCAAAACTTGGCTTGGGCATAGCTTTAGTTAGAATATCAACCTCTTGATCTTTGTTAGGTTCTTGAACCTGACAAACTCAATTCTCTTCAATTGATGAGAATTGGGACAGAATTTGGGTGAGAAAATGAGAGAAGAATGGAGGGGGATAAGAAGAACAAGAGGGAGCGAGAGAGAAAAAAGGTTCGAGAGGGAGAGAAATTGAGAGAGAGAGAGATCTGAAATTGATTGGATAATTCTTGATACCTCTCATTAGTTGGGTTAGCGTTTATATACCAAGCCCAGTTGCAACTTGATGTTGGCACCAAGCCAACTACAAGGTACAATTCAAGTAGCAGCTTGAGGGTACAACTGCATACAATTGCTATACAAAAATGAATAAGAAATCCCTTTATAGAACATAAGGGTTCTTGACGCTCGAGTTAGAAGGTATGAGAGGATAATTGTTCCTTTTTTAATTTTAGTCTTGATAAAGTGTCGATCAATTCTTACATGATTCATCCTATCATGTTGAATTGGATTGAGAACTATATTAATGGCTGATTTGTTGTCACTGTATAGCTTCATAGGTGCATCCAACGATAACTTTAAGTCATGTAACAGTCTTTCCAACTAGATTAATTCACATATTCCTTGAGCAATTGCTCTATACTCCGCTTCTGCACTGCTTCTAGCTACCACTGACTGTTTTTTACTCCTCCAAGTAACTAGGTTTCGCCCTAATTAGTGTAGTGTCTTGAAGTAGATTTATTGTCTTCAACAGCTCTGACCAATCTACATTAGTATAGCATTCAATTTCCCTTATGTCACCCTTTCTAAGCAATAAGCGTTTTCCTAGGGTACCCTTGAGATATTTGAGAATATGATTTACTGCATCTAGATGTCTTATGTAGGAGCATGCATGAACCGACTTACAACACTCACACTAAATGCAATTGTTGAAATCCTGAATGATTTGAAGAAGATTTGGAGAAGATTGTGGTAAGAGATTGAGATTGAGGTCACAATATTTGGAAGGTTTAGGCTGATTATTTGGGGCTTATTTCTTGGGTTAAATCTTATGTTTCTATTTTTTGTTCTCTTTATACATATTAAATATTGACCATGTATGTAAAGATAGAGAAGACTAATTGAATAAAAAGTTTGATTTAATTTTCTCATCGTCTTCATGGTATCAGAGCCCATGTCACTCTGAAAACCCTAGAAGCCATTGCCGCCAGCCATGAATCTATCCAGTCGGTAACTCAGGAGGGAGAATCAGAGATAATCCCCTCCATGGGTTCGACTGGTGGGTTTGAAAATTCTTCAATTTGTCTTACCGTAGAGAAGCTAAATGGGAAGAACTACCGAGAATGGGCCCAATCCATCAAGTTGGTCATCGACGGCAAAGGCAAACTGGGCTTCCTTACCAGCGAGATCAAACAACCATCTTCCAAGGAGGTAGCGGCCTTCCAGAAATGGCGGTCTGAGAATTCCCTCGTCACCTCCTACTTGATCAACTCCATGCGACCAGCGATCGACAAGACATACATGTTCCTGCCGACAACGAAGGACGTGTGGGAAGTAGTTTGCGAAACCTACTCCGATGCCGACAATGCCTCTCAAATCTTCAAGATAAAGACTCAGTTGTGGCAGATGAAGCAAGGAGAAAGAGAGGTGACAGAATACTACACTGAGATGCTGGATTTATGGCAAGAACTAGATCTTAGCTGTGAAGAATCTTGGGAGTGCACGAGTGACAGTGTGCGATTCAAGAAGAGGATGGAGAACGAGAGGGTGTACGAGTTTCTGGCTGGGCTCAACAGAGAGCTCAACGACGTGAGAAGCCGAGTCTTGGGTCGTCGACCATTACCTTCCATTCGGGAGGTATTCTCTGAAATTCAGCGAGAAGAAAGTAGGCAGAAGGTGATGCTGAGGGAGAAGATTGCATCTGGGCCTGAAGCTTCAACCCTTGTAAGTCGTGGGCCTTCCACAGCATCTGGGCTGAAACAAAACAAAAGGCCTTTTTGTGACCATTGCAAAAAATCAGGCCATTCCAAAGATACCTGCTGGGTTTTACATGGCAAGCCTACTGATTGGAAACCCAGACAGCCTAATAAATCTCATGGGTACCAAGCCTTGACTGAACAACAAATAGAATCACCCCATCATACTCAGTTAGCCCCTACTGGGGGTTTTAACTTCGAGCAACTTGAGAAGTTATATGCTCTTTTTTCGACCTTTCAAGTCTCGGGTCAGTCTTCTACGCCTCCTTCATCAAGTTCCTTAGCCCACAAAGGTACTTTTTTGACTGCTCTTAGTACTACTTCGCGTTGTACTCCCTGGATTATTGATTCTAGCGCATTCGACCATATGACTGATTCCCATCATTTATTTTCCACATACTCACCTTATGCTGATAACTTGAAAGTAAAAATTGCAGATGGTACTTTATCCCCGGTAGCTGGCAAGGGGAGTATCCGTATCTCTGAATTTATTACTTTGGAGTCTGTCCTTCATGTTCCTAATCTATCTTGCAATCTGTTGTTTGTTAGTTAGCTAACCAACCAATCTCATTGCTCAGCTACATTTTTGTTTTCCCATTGTGTCTTTTAGGAGCTATCATCGTGGAAGACAATTGGCAGTGCTAAGGAATGCGAGGGACTCTACTACTTTGATGACGCTCACATGAGTAAACAGTGTCATCCTTCTTTTTGTAATTCTGCATCTAGTCCTAGGGATAGTGACCTCTTGTTATGGCATAAACGACTGGGTCATCCAAGTTTTCAATATCTAAAACGTTTGTTTCCTTCACTTTGTTCGAATAAAAATCTTTTGCATTTACAATGTGAAGTCTGTGAACTTGCAAAACATCCTCGTACTACTTTTCCCTCCAGTCCTTATAAACCATCTCTGCCTTTTACTTTGATTCACAGTGACCTTTGGGGGCCTTCACGAGTCCCCAATAGTACCCACACAAAATGGTTTATTACCTTTATTGATGACCATTCTCGTCTTTGTTGGGTGTACTTACTACATGATAAATCTGAGGTTAGTTCTGTCTTTATGAACTTCTACACTATGATTTACACCCAATTTCATACAAAAATTCAAATTCTTCGTACTGATAATGACACTGAGTACTTCAATCATTCTTTGGGCCCCTATCTTCAAGCCAAATGTATTGTTCACTAGAGTTCTTACGTTCACACCCCTCAACAAAATGGGGTTGCTGAACAGAAAAATCGGCATATTCTCGAGGTAGCTCGTGCCCTATTATTCACCTCTCACATGAAAAATAATTTTTGGGGTGATGCCATTCTGACTGCTGCATTCCTCATCAACCGAATGCCTAGTCGAATTCTCTCATTTGCAACCCCTCTCCAAAAATTCCAGGAGACCTTCCCTAATTCTCGGCTCAGTTCATCTCTCCCGCTTCGTGTTTTTGGGTCCACCGTGTTTGTCCACATTCACGCCTCCCAACGTACTAAGTTGGATCCAAGAGCTCTCAAATGTGTCTTCCTTGGTTACTCTCCTACTCAGAAGGGTTACAAGTGTTATGACCCTCTTTCACAGAAATTATATCTTAGTCCGGATGTCACATTTTTTGAGCATACTCCCTACTACTCGCTTCAGGGGGAGTCCTTGAGTGAAGCTTATCCCTCAGACACCGACTTTGATGTTGCGATCTTTGAGTCTACTCCCTATAATATACCATCTCCTTCTTTATCCAACGCAGAAGGAATCTTGAACTCAGGGGGAGATGTGGGAGAACAAATAGACAAGGAGCCACTTGTCTACTCACGGAGACCTAAATCAAAGCCCGATGAGACTCTCGCATCTGAAGCATCAAAAGAGTTTGAACCGGTGATAGCTCCGACTACTCATGAGCCAAAACCCAATCCTGACCAGGTAAAAAATCTTGATGACTTACCCATTGCTCTTAGAATACAACCTTGTTCATGTACTCTCCATCCTGTCTCAAAATTTGTATCTTACAATGCTCTTTCTGCCAAGTGTCGTGCTTTTACGTCTAACCTTGACAGAACCCAGATTCCTAAGAATATTCAAGAAGCCTTGGAGATTCCAAAATGGAGAGAAGTAGTGATGGAAGAAATAAGGGCATTATAAAAAAATGGAACTTGGGAGGTAATGACGTTGCCAAGGGGGAAGAAACCAGTGGGCAAGTGGGTGTTCACGGTGAAGTACAAGGCGGATGGCACAGTAGAGCGGTACAAAGCCCGCCTAGTTGCAAATGGGTTCATCCAAACATATGGTATTGACTACACCGAGACATTTGCACCAGTAGCCAAGCTGAATACTATACGAGTTCTCTTGTCCTTGGCAGCAATCCTGGATTGGCCACTCCATCAGTTTGACATCAAGAATGCTTTTCTGAATGGTGAGCTAGAGGAAGAAGTATTCATGACATTACCACCAGGGTTTTACAATGAGGGAAAAGAAATCAGAGTATGTAGATTGAAGAAATCTCTATATGGGCTCAAGCAATCACCAAGAGTGTGGTTTGATAGATTTGCGAAGGTAATTAAGAATCAAGGATATCAATAGGGGCAGTCAGATCATACTATGTTCTTCAAACTATCTAATGATGGTAGGAGGACCATTCTAATTGTGTATGTGGATGACATCATACTTACTGGAAATAACATAGGAGAGGTGGAGAGGTTGAAGAAGGTCTTAGCCACAGAGTTTGAAGTAAAAAACCTAGGTCAAATGCGATATTTTCTGGGAATGGAAGTCGCTAGATCAAAGAAGGGAATTAGTGTCTCTCAGAGAAAGTACGTTCTTGACCTTTTGACTGAGACTGGTATGCTTGGTTGCAAGCTAAGCAATACCTCGATCGAGGTAGGGAAAAGAATGGAAGACGTTGGAAAGCCTGTGGATAGAGAAAGATATCAGAGGCTAGTAGGTAGATTGATCTACCTATCGCACACTAGACCCGACATTGCTTTCGCAGTAAGTGTTGTCAGTTAGCATATGCATTCACCAAAGGAGAGTCACCTAGAAGCAGTATATAAGATTCTCAGATATCTGAAAGGCTCACCAGGGCGGGGTCTATTCTTTAAGAAAGGAGACAGTAAGAAGATATAAATCTATACAGATGCATATTGGGCAGGCTCAGCAGAAGACAGAAGATCTACTACCGGTTATTGTACTTATGTTTGGGGAAATCTAGTAACATAGAGAAGTAAGAAGCAGAACGTGGTAGCCAAAAGTAGTGCTGAAGCTAAATTCAGAGCTGTCGCTCAAGGGATGTGTGAAGGGCTTTGGTTACAAAAGCTTTTGGAGGAACTGCATATCACAGTAGAGTTTCCCATCAAACTCTACTACGACAACAAAACTGCTATCAGTATTTCCCATAATCCGGTCCAACACGACAGGACTAAACATATAGAAGTTGACAAACATTTCATAAAAGAGAAAATTGAGAAAGGAACAATCTGCATGACCTATATTCCTACTAGAGAACAATTGGCAGATATATTCACTAAGGGGTTACAGAGATCTAGCTTTGAAGAGTTTATCTGCAAGTTGGACACGATCAACATTTATGATCCAACTTGAGGGGGAGTGTTGAAATCCTAAATGATTTGAAGAAGATTTGGAGAAGATTGTGGTAAGAGATTGAGATTGATGTCACAATATTTGGAAGGTTTAAGCTGATTATTTGGGGCTGATTTCTTGGGTTAAATCTTATGTTTCTATTTTTTGTTCTCTATGTACATATTAAATAGGGACCATGTATGTAAAGATAGAGAAGACTAATTGAATAAAAAGTCTGATTTAATTTTCTCATCGTCTTCAGCAATATATGATCTTGTTAGAGATAGATAGATCAATTTTCCTACTAGTCTTGGGTGTCTTGCCTTGTCCACAGGATAATTAGTCTTTGTGCTCCTTGATTTCCAATTTTGTTCCAAAGGGGTACTGGTAGGTCTACAACCTATTTTCCCTATTCCAGTGAGAAGATCTAGGGTATATTTCCTCTAAGTGATAAAAATCCCTTTTTTACTTCTTTCTACTTCCATGCCAAGGAAGAATTTAAGTGGTCCAAGGTCTTTCACTTTAAACTTGGCTTGTAGACACTCTTTTAATTGTTGAATTCTTGCAACATCATCATTTGTAAGAATCATGTCATCCATATATACGATTAGAATAGATTTTCCATTTTCAATTTGTTTGATAAACAAAGTGTGATTAGCCTGCCTTGTTGATGGCCAAGCTTCATCATAGTTGCACTGAATTTTGTAAACCATGTCCTAGGTGACTGCTTTAGACCATAAAGGGCCTTCTTTAGTTTGCATACCTTATTTTGATTTTCATATGATTCAAAACCAGGAGGCATTCACATGAAAACTTCTTCTTCCAAACTTCCATTCAAGAAGGCACTCTTTATGTCTAATTGGTGGAGTTCCCAATCTAGATTTGCAACAATAGACAATAATATTCTAATGGAATTCAATTTAACTATAGGGGCAAAAGTTTCTTCGTAATCTATTCCATATGTTTGAGTAAAGCCCTATGCAACCAATCTTGCCTTGTACTTGTCAATTTTTCCATCAGCATTATATGTTACTGTAAATATCCACTTGCATCCCACTATTTTCTTGTCTTTAGGCAGCTCCACAATGTCCCAAGTTTGGTTGTCAACCAAGGCCTTCATTTCCTCTAATACAACCATTTTCCACTTATGATTTTCCAAAGCCTACTGTATATTTACATGGACTTTTACCTCATCAACTGAAGCATTGAATGCCCTATGCTTTGGAGATATCTTAGTATAAGTAAGATAGTTCGAGATAGGATGTTTTGTGCAAGACCTTACTCCCTTCCTTATAGAAATAGGCACATCAAGATCATCATCAATTCTAGTTTCTTCCAGGTTAGAACCTACATTCAGTTCATATGATTGGATTTGAAAAGAAATTTTAGGTCTCCTTGAATAGACTTTAAGGGGCTGATCAAGGGTTGAGGTGGATTAATAGAATTTTCTGCTCCCTGTCACACCCTTAGAGATGAGCTAGGGTATAAAAGGAGAATCGGGAATATTAAGAGAAGAACTTGGGGGGAGAGATCAGTTGGAGAGAGAGAACAACAAGAAGATAAGGGAGAAGATCACGAGAGAGAGAGAGAGAGGGAGAAATATTAGGGAGAAACAAAATATTCAATTCATTTTCATCGTGCCCTCTTCCTACAGTTGAGGCAATATATATATATATAGCCTTACTTTAGCTACCGGACAAAGCTCTCCAACCACCTAAGCTACAAGACAAAAAGGGAAAAGATAAAAGGGAAAAAGATCCTAACAATCTCTAGCTACAAGACAAACAACCCTAACAGAAATAGAAATTAAAAAAAAAAATAGAAAACCAAAAATACCTTTGGAATGTGACAAATTTCCCTCCCTTGAAATGTTTCTTGTCTCCAAGAAACTTATTACCATTGAGCCATTGTTATTCATCCAATTCTAGCTTTCTCTATCAGTTTTACTCTTCTTTCTTTCTTTCTCATTCCAGGCTTTTTTCTCCCTTGTTTCACGTTCCTATTCTCTTGGGTCGTCCTCTGCTAGGACCAGCACCAGGGGTAGTTCAATGGACTTTGCTTCCTCTGTTGGTCCATCAAATAATTCCTCATTAACAAGTTGACAACTGAACAATCTGTCAATAGGCACATCTTGCTTTATCTGCTCTTCTTCTGGTTTATTGACAGTTGAGTGCACTGCAATAGACTTCTCCCCTGCGGGAGCCTCAATAACCTCTCTAGTAACTGCTTTTTCTTCTTTGTCATCCCGAATTGTCTGATTCAATTCAGGTCCTTCCTCATTTCCTTTAGGCTGTAGCCCATGCTTTTAGTTGCAACTCTCATATCCAGTCTGAAATAAGAAAGCAAAATATACCTTAGAAAAACATTCGATTGGAATACTAACTTGAAACTTCTGTGAAAACAAAATCAGTAAGTCATCCAGCTTGTGTTTGAGGTTAACGAGTTGAGTGCATGCTTCCTTGATTTCTTTTCTTGTTGTGGCGCATTCTGCTCAATACCAACTTGCCTCCATTTGGAGTTGTTTGAAATCAATTACTAGATTTTTCGTCCTAGTTTTCGATCGTTTCATCCAATTTTCTTCTTCCAGAACCGATGCTTGCCTCATTCATGCACCTTCTTCCATCTTCGATGTCGCCAAAACATCTAATTGACCACTATGAAAAGCGCCTGAAGGTCACCTGCAGACCGCCTGACTCACAGCTGAAGACCTCAAAAATCTACTGCTCTAAGTCGGCTCTCTAGAATGGTCGGAATCTCCTTCCGATCAAGGTGGACAACTCTCGAAGGCTAACGGTTCGTTTCACCAGTATGGGTCGGAGCTTCCGATCAGGGTGGGTAGCTCTCGAAGGCCACCGGTTTGCTTCATCAGTTGGGGTTGGAACTTCCGATCAAAGTGGGCAGCTATCAATGGTGCACAGGTAGTCGAAAACCTGGCTCTGATACCATTTGTCACATCCTTAGAGATGAGCTAGGGTATGAAAGGAGAATCGGGAGTATTAAGAGAAGAACTTGGGGGGAGAGATCAATTAGAGAGAGAGAATAGCAAGAAGATAAGGGAGAAGATCATTGAGAGAGAGAGAGAGGGGGGGGGGGGGGGCAGAAATATTAGGGAGAAACAAAATATTCAATTCATTCTCATCATGCCCTCTTCCTATAGCTAAGGTAATATGTATATGGCCTCACTTTAGCTACCAGACAAAGCTCTCTAACCACCTAAGCTACAAGACAAGAAGGGAAAAGACAAAAGGGGAAAATATCCTAACAACCTCTAACTACAAGACAAACAACCCTAACAAAAATACAAATTAAAAAGCAGAAAACTAAAAATACCCTTGGAATGTGACACTCCCTCTACACATAATTCTTGAATATGTTCAATGGTAGATTTAGCAGGAACATTAGGCTTATCAGTTGGAGAAGGATTTGCAGAAACAATTGGAGGCAAAACAATACCTCTCTTCTGTAGATATCTCCTCTTAAAGGTAGTAGGGGAATAGTAGGGTTGATTTTCAAAGAAGAAAACATCACAGGACATAGAATCATTTGGCTGTAGGAGAATAACACTTGTACCCTTGCTGTGTTGGGGAATAGCCAACATACACATTTTAGACTCTTTTTCTCTATTTTACCGCAATGTATAGATGGAATATGAACAAAAGTAGTGCATCGAAAGATCCTTGGGGTAAGAGAGTTATGAATACGAATGTTAGGAAAGATTGTCAACAAACATCTCAAAGAAATTTTGAAATTAAGAGTTTTAGAAGGAAGCTTGTTAATTAGGTATGCACCAATTAACATAGCTTCTCCCCATAAAGAGTTAGGAACATTGTTAGAGAACATAAGGGATCTAGCAACTTCAAGGAGGTGTCAGTTTTTCCTTTCAGCTACCCCATTTTGATGTGGGGTGTGAGGGCAAGAGCTTTGATGAAAAATACCGTGATCAAAAAGGTATTTTGTGAAATTTGGGTCAAAGTATTCCCTCTCATTATTCGATTTGAGTATATGAATAGAGGATTGAAACAGATTTTTTACAAGTTTATGAAGCCGATTAAAAATTGCACTTTCTTTAGACTTGTCTTTCATTAGATAAACCCAACACACTCTTGAGTGATCATCAATAAAAGTAATAAACCGACGAGTACCAATTAAGGTTGGAATTCGGGCTTGTCCTCAAATATCACCATGAATAAGATGTAATGATATGGAAGGTTTATAAGTGCGAAGAAGATGAGAATTACGAGATTATTTGGCAAGAACACACTGTTCACAATGAAAATAAAAAATGTCTTTATTATCAAATAATCTAGAGTATAAGCGTTTTAGGTAAACAACACTAGGATGACCTAATCGCTTGTGCCATAACATAATATCACAATGAGACAAAGAAATTGAATTAAAAGCTCTGTGAGGAGTGGGACTGGCCAAAAAATAGACCATTTTTTCCTTCAGTATTGCCAATCATCTTTCTCGAAATTAGGTCCTGAAAAACACAGGAAGAAGAAGAAAATTTAACTGCACATTGCATATCTCTAGTCAATTTACTAATTGATGTCAGATTGCAGTTGATAACCGGGACATGTAAAACAAACAAAAATGTTAATCCTGGAAATTTAATGTCTCATTTTCCGGCTATATTAGTCAAACTTTCATCTGCTACTACAACTTGGGCATTATCATTACATTTTTCATATGTAGAAAATAAGGAAAAACAGTTGGTCATATGATCTGATGCTCTTGAATCTATAATCCACGTATTTTCAAAATTCTAGTGAGATAACAAGGAGAAGTGAAATTTACCTCGTTGAGCAACTGAGATTGCAACATTAGAGACTGTATGTTTAGGTTCATTAGATACCTTGGATTGAGATAATAGATTTTTCAAAATCTCCATCTCTTCTGCAGTAAATGGAGGAGTATTGCCAAGTTTCTCATTTGCTAGTATTGATTCAGTAACATAGGCTAGTTTAGGTTGGTCCCTTTGATTCCTTGATTTCCAATTTGTAAGTTTACTGTGCAGTTTCCAACAAGTCTTCTTGGTGTGATGAGGTTTGTTGCAGTAATCACTCAATAGGTTCTTGTCTTTATTTTTCTGATGGGATGGACTAGTCTGATGAACTGCCAAAGCAGAGTTTTGAGTACCTATATCTAAAGGAGATGAGTTGTGTTAAGCATCACCTTCTTGCAGTTTTCCTCTCTTCTAATTTCAGCAAAGGCCTCACGAACGGAGGGAAAAGGTTTAGAACCTAGGAGTCGGCCACATACTTCATCTAAGTCCTTGTTGAGTCCATGCAAAAAATCAAATACTCTTTCCATCTCAAACATCTTAACATATTTGGCACTATCTTCATAACAATATTAGTTTATGTCATAGAATATAGTCATTTCTTGCCGTAATGCTGTTAAGACATTGTAATATTCAGTCGCTGACATATTACCTAGTCAAGTAGTCTTGATGGCTGATCGAATCTCAAAGCATTTTATGAGGTGTTCTCAAAGTCTGAATAGATTTCTTGCACCATTGTCCAAATATCCTTTACAGTTTTGTAGAACAGGTAAGTCCTTCCTATGTTTGGCTCTATGGAATTTATAAGCCAAGCCATCACAATAGAATTCTTAACATCCTAAGTTGAGTAGTTAGGTGTTGTTTTAGGAGGCATGGGAAGAGATCTATCAGGATAACCTACTTTTCCTTTACCCTTCATTACCAACAAGACTGATTAAAACCATTCCCGAAAATTTGTCCCATTCAATCTGTGTTGGGTAATTTGAAGGGAATGAAAATCAAGGTTTGAGGGGATGGAAGGCATAGATTGAGATGGAGCATCAGAGATCAAAGAGGTGGCAGAAGGATTGCTGGGGAGGAAGTGTTATCTACCATAAGCACAGGAACTAGTAAGTTTAGATGAGATAACCGGAAGGGAAGAAATCAGCCAGTAGGATTGTTGGCTCTAATACCATGAACAAAACAAAATGTAGTTGATCGAACCAACTTCCTCGAGTAAATTGAAGGAACAATCGAGTAACTTAGGATGAATACTTGATTAGAGAGAAAAAGAGGTTTACTCGATTAAATGGAAATATGCTTCAATATCAATTGAACTTACGAATGGAATATATATACAAGAATTCTTCTACATCATCTCCTAAAAAACAAGAAAAATTGAATATCTTTAACGGATAAAGTTTATTACTAAATCTAGAATTATCGCTCGTAATCAACTGCCTCCTTTTTCTTAGGAACCTTATCTCTCTATCTACTTAATCTTTTTGTAATCTTTCCTTATCTCCAACCAACCCCATTTCTTAGTCTTGTCCATATTCAAAAATTTTGATCCTTCAACTCTTATCTCTTTCTCTCGATATTCCAACAGTTATAAATACCAAATTTGTTTCCAAATACTTTAGTTTATCTCCTTTGTCTTTACTCAGTTTCCCTCTCCCATAGTTTCATTGTGTAGCTCTCTAGCTTGATCCCTTTATAATCTTCATAACTTTGAACATCTTCTTTATTCTTATAAGTTGGTGCTAAAGTTCTCTTTCTCCTCTTGTTTGACATCCTTTTTGATTTAAGAATTATATTGAATAATTTCATTAACCAAAAAATGCCCCCTTCTCACATGCATTTTAATGCTTCTATCAAGATATTATTTGGTCCAGCTACTTTATTATTCTTCATATTTTTTCAATGCTTTCTCTATTTTCATTGGGGAATATGTCTATAGAACTTGTAAATTCCTATCTTTTTCAAAGTTACTAAGATGCCCCGACAAAACACTTGTTTCTCCTCCATTGAATAACTTCTCAAAATACTTTCTATCTCTCCTTGATCACCCTTGATTTACTAGAACCTTTTGATTTTTGTCTTTCATGTGCTTCACTTGGCTCAAATCTTTTGTTTTCTCTCTTGCTTTAGCGAGTTTACATTTAAAACATATATCTTCCCTCTCTTTCGTGTTAAGTTAATGATATATATGTTGTTGTTGTTCACTAATTGCCTTTTGTGCTTCCCTTTTCACGAAAATATACCTCATCTAGTTTTCTTCATTACACCATTTATGTAATGTCTTGTCCCAAGCTCTCTTGGTTTTGATACTTTCTTGTACCTCTTCAATCACTTCCAGGACTCTTTTTTGGTTTGGAACTTTTCCCTTTGACTCTTCCAGATTCCTTTTTGTTGTATTTTGAATAGCAGTAGCCATCTCAATCCACATTCAATCTCTTCCATCACATATTTTTTCCTTCAAAATAGCTTGTTTTTTGCCCTTTAAATCCCATCATCTGATTCTAGGGCTTTATTTCATATCGTTTTTCTCCTCCATTTTTTATATAGACGTCAACGTCTATAAGCCTATGTTAAGTGGTTAGGTATTCTCTTGGTATAACTTTACAATCCTTAAAACATAAATGTTCCTCTTGTCTCGTAAGAAAGTAGTCTATTCAAGTAGTTGATTAGCCATTTTTATATGCGAAGTGTTCATCCTGTGCCATTTAATTCACCTCCAATAATGTTATCATCACCTCCAGGTATTCACAGGATAAATCCTTCTAAATCCTAACAAAATTGTCTCTGTCCCTTCCTAACCTAACTTTCGGTGCATATGTACTAACAATATTCATATTTATATATAATTTATTAAATATAACATTGATGGCAGGCCAGGTTGGGGTAGGTTGGGTTTTGAAAAGTAATCCTCCCATTTATCTGATCAGGCAAGCCTGATCCTCGAAGATTATATATCTTCCCAAGTTCTATAAGTCTTGAGTGGGCTTGGTCAAGCTTAGTGGTCAATTGAGTCAATGTGCATTCTTTGGTAGGCAAGTGGAGATTGATCTTTGCTTTAGTTTTGTTCTTTGCCAAATATTGGCTGTTATTTGTGTTTGGGCAAGTGTATATAAAAAAATGTATGTGGACTGAGTTTGAATAGATGATTGAATGTGATGCAGAGTTGATTTCTGTATTTCTCAAACAGAGATTTGATATTTTTTTTCACTTTTGTCAACTGATGAATAAAAGAGGAAACAATTATAATGATGTAAATGGCCATGACTGTATGCCAAGGACAGGTAAATATATTAGGTACTGTGTCAGCTTGGAGTTGCATTAACTGTTCAATTTTCTGCAATGGCTTTAATTTCATGATGCATGCCCACCAAAAAAAAAAAAAATGACCCACAGAAAAGCCCTCCCAATTGCATTGAACATCTATACCTCAATATTTTTCTTATTTGGAAGTTAATTCTTTGTAAATCCACCACACCTTTTTTTCACAAGACGCGTGTGAGTACATGCATACAAGATTGTCTGTGCTAGCAGTTCTTTTAGGATAATAGAGTCCAGTGAATGAATTAAGAAGTTAATCAAATCTATTTTATTCATCCCTGTGACGCTGATGCAAATGGGAGATTATTGAATTTCTGCCTTTTCATATACTAACAAATTTCTGATATCTTATTATTTATTATATTCTTGCAGTGAATCATGTCTAAACTGTATATCAATCCAGTGGAACCAAGAAATATTTATGAGTATTCTGATGTTTATATTTGGCTTTCCTGTTAATGTTACAGCAAACAATTTCCCACCTCTGTTTGAGGTAAAATTCAAGTGGCCCTTGTTTATGTTAATGTCCTTTTGCCATTTTTTCACACATGTTTCTCTATTTTTTTTATACTATTTGTCATTCTTAACTTATAATATTGACGGAAGGTGATTGTATTTCATTTCTAGGGAGGGCAAGTTTTACATTTGAACTTCAATAACTATGCTTGAAAATCCTTCTCTAGAGGAAACGGCATAAATACAACTTCTACTGTACTATGATTCCTCTGTAGAATTTAGCAATGGGCTCTAATGACCTGTGATCAGCTAATGAGGCAGAATGCTTCAAGGTGACAAAAGTGGGTGGTATTTACTAATTTAGGTTCAGGTTAAAATGATCTCCAAGCCTACTGTTTGAAATTTTATGGGTTTGCTTGAAGGCCGGGAAACAATTGAAATGATAGGTAACTTGAAGAATAGTTGCACTTTCTGATATAGGGATGAGGAAGAGAAAGAGGAAAACATAGACCTGCATGCTTCAAGAAATCGTCCCCAGATGCTGATGTTCTCACAGGAAGTTACAAAAGGACCATTACATGATTTATTGATTATCTTCACCTTTAATTGGTTATTGAAATTACAGAAGTAATCATATACTTGAATCTGGAAAAATGTTTATCTCATGGATAGGCACCAAAAGAACCACATTAATTTTCTGTTTGTGCTTACTTATTTCAGTACAGGTTCATTACATCATCACTGAGATGCTCAACTTGGAAAGTATTTCAGTTTAGAAACAACTAAGCCAAATAAAACTGGAGAACAGGTCTAACTGAGTTCTTCTGTTTTGCACCAATAAATCTAACCATTGTTCACACGGACTAACATGTAAACCAATAAAATTAAAAGATGCGACTGAATTATATCAAATTATGGAACTTAATATAATAGAAATTACCAAAGAGCCATTTTGTCTGAAACTGAAATGTTTGCAACTTTATTGGAGCATCATTGCTTTATTTTGATACAAGGTCCAAATTCATTTGTTTACTGCTGGAAATGCCACTAGAAAGTTTAAATAAGGTTAGATCAAGATTCTCAGATACAGAAGTGAAGGAAAAAACAAAAATTGAAGTTGGAACTAGCCAACTAGGAAGTACACATGATTTAGTTGGATAGTGTCCAGTTTGACTGTTCAATAATTTTTATGCAGAACCAGTGCATAAGACACTGGCAAATGAATTATCTAGAAACTTCAGGCCTGAGATGATATGGGTAGATTTGGTGTATCTGAAATCTCATTCTTGAAAGTATGATATAAATTTTTAGGGGCTAGAACTGCACTGCACTGTTGTCTAAAGATTGCATTTTGTCCCATGGCTTGCTACATTTCCCTCCAAAAACGTTCCTTGTTCTCCGAACATCCCTTCTCATGCATCAGAGAGCCCAGGCTATGAACTACACAATCTATAACATCTTTGTTTGATGCTATCTCTGCGTTAGGCTTTAATCTTAACTATCAATACAGATCTATATATTCTTTTTTATTTGGAATCAGTCTATTTTTATCTGTTTTTAATGTTTGTATGGTGTATTCAGGCAGCACTATTTTTTGGAGTGGATATGCTTCTTTCAAACTGTAAGGCTTGGTTAATTGATGCAACTTCTTCAAAGGGTCTTTGCTCACTGAAAATACAGGTGGATGATGTAATCCATATATGGAAGTTTGGTATAGAGCATGGTGAGGATTCTTGTATTCTTGTGGATTGCTAGACACAATTGAATAAGAGAATTCATGTTTCTGTTTTGTTGTTTCATGAAAGCATTATGGCATCAATCTGATAGATGGAACTGGATTATGTTGCAGTGCATGATTTCATTCCAGAACGCTGTACAAGCTATCTTGCAAGGAACTTTGTATGTGCCTAAGCCTAACTACTACATAGCTTGGCTAGCCAACATTTACTGCAATGTTTTTGCTCTATACTGATTGCGATGTCAGTTTTTCAAACTGATGTACACGTTGCTACTAGAACATTACTGGTTTACTACCTTCTAGGTTTAATAAACACTTTTGGTGTCATTTATCTTAAGACATTTTAGTCTTGAATGAAAGAAGGAAGCTGAGTACTAACCCATCCTACATAAGACTTGGTTTTGTGAGATCTCTTTTCCTTTTGGAAGCATGTTGCAGTGTTCCATGCTGCATCAGAGATCGTTACATGCATTTTAGTTATCATTTTAAACTAAGATGCCGAATTTCACAATACATTATTCACTTTCTATTTTTACTAAACTTACATGTCATATATTTGACTTTCAACAAGCTCACCTTGAAGCCTTTGGATTCTAAATTATTCCTCCATAACTCAAGTTTAATATTCATGCTTTTTTTTGTCTTATCCACTCACATAGTATTATCTACACATAAGCTCCACAAAGGCATGCACCTCTTATAGTCTTATTGGATGTGTCTAGTTTCGTGAGTTAATCTACTATTAGAGCAAAGAGGTAAGGGTTAATGCATATTCTTAATTGGATTTCAATTATAATTGAAAAAGATTTAGTGTCTCCTCCACAACTTCGAAAACATGCTTATGCATTGTGATACATGTCTTTATTAACTCCTCTCTTCTCAAAAACTCTCTACAAGACTTCTCTGATAGGGTAGCATATGTTGAAGATAAAATGATAGATGGTTGATATAGTTCTAGATTAGGGATGACTAAATTAATATTAAGAACCAAAAGGCAAGATACATTGTTATCTAAGTGAAATTATGTTTTTGATGGAGTGGAATGGAAAAGTATTCTTTTAGCCTATCCCATATACTTGGAAAAAGAATTTATTTGACTTGAGTTCAGAAACCAAGTCACAATTTTTGTTCTCTCAATGTCCGTCATGTGGAAGGTTCAGGATTTGTAATTTTTAGAGTTCATGATATATTTTGATAAGTTACACATTGAATTATGACTGTTGATAGGGATAATTGGTGAGCTAGAAGTCATGTAGCCAACCCCACATAGTGGGATTAAGGCTTTGATATGTTTTTTCTTTCACATTGAACTTGAAAATGTCTGAATTTGTACACTTTTTATTTATGTTTTTCCTGTTCATTTCCTGAAGATTGTAGGCTGCTTCACGAAAATAATATGCTCTTGTAGATTGCAATTGGTGTCTTGTGCTTTGGGCTAGTGCTTTATTCTCACTGAGCCCCATCTAGACCTATTTTCTGCTAATGAAACCTTGTAAGTCGTGTTTTTTTTTTTTCTTTTTTTCTGCAGATGTGGGCAATGTACTGTGAAGATTTTCCTTGTTTGCCCTTCAATTTATTGGTTTCTTGTGTAAAGCATGTTGATTTGACTGTAGACAGGTTGGTTTTTTTTTCAGAGAAGCATTTCACATTTTTAGTAATTTTACCTGGAATCAGGATGTTTTACTTTGTTCTGTTCTCCCACAGTGAGAGGCATCTTGCTGATGCTTTAATAGTTTGGCTAACTGCTAACGCAGAACAATTTGAAAGCTTGACTGGCACCAGAAATGACTGCAGTGGCATTCTGAAAGAGGTATGGATAATGTGGTTTAATCCTTACATTGAGGGATAGTGCAGCTGGATCTCTCTCTAACACACACATACCCACAAACACGCATGCACATTGATGTAGAATAGTTTTTGAAAACTTGGACAATGTTTGCTTACAATTAGTAGTCCAGTGGGCATTGTATCACAATTTTATCCATGATATGAATTTTTTGAATGTATACTCCTCATTCTATACATATATTATTTTTTTTTGTATATTTTATTAATGTTATATAATATGAATAATGTTTTCTCACTTTTATTATTGATGCTGAACAGATCCGTTTTGGCCTCTTGCCATTGTGGTTTGTTGCAGGTATGCTAAACTTCATGAAAATTAAAAACACTAATGCTATATTTATGGGCATTCACAATCAAATTGTTCTGTTTGATCCATGCTTTAGGAAAAAGAAGATGCCGTTGCTTTTATAAATTTGCTAAGGAGAGCATTGAGGCTATCCATAATCTAATGGCACATCAGTCTAAAAGCACGAGGAATGCCTCAAGGGATGATGAGTCATGCCAGCTGAAGATAAGATTGACAAAGTATACTAAGGTTTTATCTTAAGTTCTTTTATCTCCAGAACTTCGATTTCTGTGACTTTAGAGGTGTTTTGCACCTTTTGACATTTTAAGGATCGATTTTGTTGGGGGGAGGGGGGGGGGGGAACAACTTTTCTGCCAGATGTATATAAAACTAACTTATGGAATACCAATTATCTGTGTTGTGTTAGTGATGTGTGAGTACAAACATAGTTCATTGTCAATTATAAGTATGCAAGGTTGCTACTTCATTTGGAAATGAGTTAGTGCCCAAGGGTTGATGAGATCTAGAGTTCTATTTATTTTTAAAATTTTATAATTCTAGTTGTATAATAATCTAAAAAGATGAGAGATTAGTGAGGATGTTACTCATATAATTAAGGAAAGATGGTTAAAATGGAAAAGTACATCTATCTTTATCAGATTCTTGATGGATTATAGTCATAGCAATACATTGGATACAGGTCTTTTTCATTTTCTTTTTCCTGCCTGAACTATGATGTGATTATTATGCTTGCATTTATCTTCTTTGCTGATTGGACAAATTGTCATTTTCCATGCAGAAAGTGGACCTTTCAGGTTGCCCCCATATGAATACAACAATTCTGCTCATTTCAATGCTTCCCGGTTCATATAATACCCACATCATGTTATCCAAGTATATTGAAGAGCGTTCAAACAGCCTTGAACATCTTGCTAGGTATCACTACAGAATTGAATGGGCTCCATTGCCAACCTTGTCATTTGATGCAGTAGAGGAAGTGGATATTTCCAACTGCCGAAGCATGCACCTTGAGGCTGCCGTTGAATGCTTGTCCAAGTCATTTCCATCCTTGAGAGTGCTGACGGCGGCTCACTTTTTGAACTTCAAGACGAAAAATTTTTGTCAACTAGTGCTAAACTGCCCCCTCCTTGAGGAAGTTGATTTAACAGTGGATGTCAGTCCAATTATACCAACACAAGTCTCAATTCTATCTTCAAGTTCGGCAATGCCTTCACATGTTTCAGCATTTGTTGAAATGGATAGTCTTCCTCTGAGTGCTTCAAGGGTATATATGTCCAGGCCAATGCCATCAAATATTACAAAACTCACATTGGAAGGCCGAGTTGATGTGAATGGTAGGATTTATACTATCTACCACTGACCCTCTCCGTCTCTCTCTCCTCATTGACTGACTTTAAATTTAAAGATCAGAATATTGTTTATACAATTGTTGTTGGCATATGTGGTGTGGAGACCACAAAGGCGAATTTGTAGCCTATATTTTCTTTTTCAAGTTCCACATAAGTTGGTAGTGAGAATCCATAGTTCAATGTATGTTTATTAGCACATGGTTGAAATTAGTTATACCTGGGATGGCTGGATGAGAAAAAGTCAAGCTTGTTTGCATGCTCTATTGATAGTTGCCCCATTTACAACCATGAAACCATTTCTTTTAAATATTGGAGTTTTTTTTCTTTCTTGTATGATTTTCTTTTAGGTTTCTAGAATGTGATTTCAACATACTAACCCCCTTCCTCCCTCTTGCATGATCTTGGCAGATTATGATCTTAAAAATATCTCGGAATTCTGCTCTTCTTTACATTTCCTCAATGTTCGAGGGTGTACTTCAATTACAGATGCTGGCATCTCAGGTCTCATACTCAGATGTGTAAAGCTAGATTCGCTGCTTGTCTGCGATACTTCTTTTGGACATGATTCTGTTTTGGCTCTTCTATCTGCCATTCCTGATTTAAATCTTTTTCCTGATTGGCAAATCGAAAGCAACAGTACCATGTCACTGGCTTTCAACTTTCAAGTACTGCATATGGGTGGCTGCAAATGTGAGTCCTTTTTCCTGTTTACATCCTTTCTTTTTTAGCCTTTGATGGTGAAATAGAAATAATCTCCTTTATTCTTGGACATTTTGCATTTGTATTTTGTTCTCTGGGCTTCTCATAATACTTTTCGCTCAAAGTTCTATGGTTTGATCAATGACTGTTGAGAATTGTAGATTGACAGTATGCAGTAGTGCAAACCCTGTTAGAGAACATTAAGACTCATTGCTTAAATATTGGTATCTTTTTTCTGTTGTTATATTCTGCATTGCTTGAATGCATTGTTAAGGAGACTCAAATTGCAGGATATACTTCTAGGTTGTGCTGGAAAAAAAGAAGGGATAAGAAAACCCAACTCAAGTTAACTCTAGCTTCATCCCAACTGCTTTGATGGTTTACACTCCACTTGGTTTTGACTTTATTTGAGACACTAACCTTTATGAATAGGCAGCAATTTGTGGCTGATCTATACATTCTTCTCTTGGAATTTAAGGTATAATGTTCATATCTATATTATGTGACTGAGAACATAGAGGTAAAGTTGTTTCTAGTCTGAGAATATTGGGAGGAAAGATGAGCAAACTTCCAATGATAGGCTTTCACCAAACATGGCCATTGTAGTCCTATCCTTTTGGAGTAGCAGTAAATGAACTTAGCATGCATATCAATGGGGTATCTTTTGATTTACACCAAGTTTAAGTACATAATGCTTGGATAAAATGTAGAAGTATAACTCACAAATTTAAAGATTTTATATTAAGCTAAATAAAAGAATTAATTGTAATATAGGCATTTATTGAGGTAGAAGATATGCAAGTATCATGGTTCAAAATGTAACTAAGATTACTCATTTCTGATTTGTTTTACATGTATAAATAGAACACTAAGAAATCATTTTTATGTAGAAATTAGTTTAACATTGACAAAATAAGAAATGGAATTAATAAGTTTGGAGCAACGCCTACTAAAGATAAGATGAGGGACTCACTATGAAGATGGTTTGGACAAGTGAAAATTAGACCAACAGAAGTAGCTATAGGTGAGTGGATGAAATGGAGTAAATTTGTAGCAAAAGAGGGAGAGGAAGACCAAAAGTAAAACTTGGTGGGAAACCCTTAGACATGACATAGGAGATGCTGGCCTTATAGAAAATATGGCTATATATAGAGCTTATTGAAGATCTAGAATTCATGTAGCCAACCCCATCTAGTGGGATTAAGGCTTGCGATTGTTGTTGTACCAATATCAAAAAATAAGCATGAATATAACTGATCCTAATTCCTATTTTAGATGGTTCTGTTCATAAACAAATTGAAGGTTTTGATATTAGATTTGTTAAATTAACTAGTTTATTAGAACTGAAGTTAATAGGTATTATTTCCATATTTCCTAATTACTGCTAGATTGTAGATTGTTAACTTACACTGTGTTTCAGGTGTTTATCAAAGGACGTGTGTTTTTCTGATGGATACATGTATTCTCAAGGCTTTGTATGTTGTTGTAATGTATCAAGTTGTGGCAAGTCATTATCTTGTTAGTGTCTAAAAGGGCATCTCTTTGCAGGTCCTGATGAAGCATTGCTGTTAGAGCTAATGTCTCAAACACCGAAGCTGAAGAGTCTTTGCTTGAGGGAGACTGAAATTGGTGATAGAACTCTTCATAGCTTTTACGGTTCTTCCTTGGAAATGCTTGATGTTTCTAATACTGAGGTATGCCAGCAATCTAATGGAACCTTATGGCTCTCTTCTGACAATGAGTTTCTGATTATACTACTAATTTTTTTTTTTTTTCTATTTAAACGGAAATAGTGGCAGTGTAATTATTTCAGGAAGTAGTAGATGTGAAGGGAAAAAGTTGGTTGGCATGCTTAGTTTGGCCATCAGGCCCATCATATTTATATAATATTTGCACAGCTTTTACAATCTAGTCATATAGCCTTTAGACTTACTGTTGAAAAGCCATCTGAAAGAATGGCTAGCTTTCTGTCGGATGATCTTGTCAGATTATTATAGTCAAGTGTAAGGTGGTGATGATGGTCAAATAAAACTAGTGGCAGTGTAATTATTGTCAGAAGATAATAATTACCACCATCATCACTTGAAATGGCAGAAGATAATAATTATTGTCAGAAGATAATAATTATGGTCAAGTGTAAGGTGATGATGATGGTCACCCATCGAGTGTAAGAGATCTGACCGGGATGTATGCCTTAAAGATAAGATTGCAAAGTGCCCTTTTTCTTAAGTTTTACTTTATTTTTTTTCCTAAATAAGTTTTACTTTTCTGAGTAGGATCAAAATGTATTCGATATATTTTTTGTGGATTCATGAAATTATTATTATGATGAATCCCTTTCAAATTGGTCTTGGTGAGCTCTAATGGAAGTCTGTAAAATCTTAGGCCATACAGACTATGGGTGGAGTGCTGCACAACCACCTGTTAATCCAAAAAAAGTAGTAATGTCGTCATGGATTTTCTTTTCTTTGTTATCAGCCTTCTCTTCTTGTACCTGGTGGATAATGCTGGTTCTAAGTTCTAACCTGGTAATATTGCGCTCCTTGAATTGCAGGTTTCTGGTGCTGCTTTAGCTCACATCATCACTAGAAATCCTGGACTGAAATGTTTGAAAGCAAAGAGCTGCAGGAATCTATTTCACCAGAAAAGTATGATTGAAGGGGAGGATTTTCTTTCTCCCGTATCTTTGAGCAAAGAATGGTATATGGAGCTGGGAAAAACTTGCAAATTTGAAGAAATTGAACTTGGATGGGGATTTTCTTTATTTTCTCTAGAAGCTCTGAAACCTGCAATTACACCACTAAGAGCGATAACTGTGGGTTTAGGTGCATCACTAGGTCAAAAGGCACTGGAACTCCTACCTGTTACTTGCCCTTTGCTAGAGTCAGTGGTCCTTTATTTTCAGGTACTATTAATTTATGATAAACAGCACTGCCCATTGCCCCCTCACTAATTTGCAAATACCTACCAGCCTAAGAATTAGGAAGACTGAAAATCACATTTTGCTCCATGTCCCGAAATAGGTTATATTGATCTGCCTTCAGACCATTTTAAATGGTTGATCATTATGGTTTTGAGGAAAATGATTAAAAGTTTGATTTCAACTTTGTTGAAGTTCGTTTATAAGATAAGTGAAGTTGGTATCATTGAACTTATTTATTTTGCACGGGTACATAACAACTTAGATTGGGTGAAAGCATTCATATACTAAAACCACAAGCTGTAGCTCTCTCTGCATGAGAAAACCTGTAGAATGCAAGGTTTCAGTCCCTTATTTGAACAAGTCTGTGCTTATGACCTTTTCTTAAAATGTAGACTGAATTTGGAAAAGCATTGTCATTTAACGGTACCACTGTTCTCAACAGGTAATCACAGATCATATCTTAATGAACCTTGTGGAATCCTTGAGGCACTTGAAACTGTTGGCTCTCTGCCACTGTCTTGGTGAGATATCTTCTGGAAGCTTTAAGTTCAGTATGCCGAATTTGAGGAAATTAAGGCTTGAAAGGGTAACTCCGTGGATGACCAATGATGATTTGGTTATTCTGACTCAGAGTTGCGCAAATCTGATTGAGCTTTCGTTGCTAGGATGCAGACTTCTCAATTCTGGTGAGTGATAATTATTGACTAGTCCTCTTTGCACTTGGATGTATGGATCAAATTCCATAACCATGGTTTTCCAGACCTCCTTTTAATATTTAATTTTGATATCCTTAAATAGGAATCTAGTTTGGTTTAAATAGCTCGTCTTCAATTTCTTTCCACTGCTTCATAGCAAAGGTCTCCTTCCCCTTCTGATTTATTTGAAATTTCCTACTAGTGTGTACACCCTTCTGGGGCAAGTACACTCACATGTCAATGTTCTATTGGAGCATCAAATAATCTGATCTATTATTTTGCTGCTTCATCTTGTTATTTTCTGTTCTTTTTGTAGATTCACAACAGATCATTTCCAGTGGTTGGCCAGGCTTGATTTCTGTTCATCTAGAGGTTTGTGGCTGCCCCTTCTCTTTTGGTTAAGCAACTCTTTTAACAAGAAACAGTCATCTTGATTGTTGGGAAAACTTTTAAAAGTTGTCAAACAAATTCTGCAAACTTTGATATCACTTTGATTTTTGTATACCTTTGCTACCATTTGTTAGGATTAATCAAACTGAAATTTTGTGTGATTATTGATGCTGAATATTGTAGAAAATTATTAGATTAGGAAAACCCACAAAAAGATCAAATCATTTTAGAGACAGATTTAACATGGTTCACCAAGATGCCTACATGCATGGGCAAAGGAAGAGCAACCAATTTCATTATTACCAAAATAAAGTTTACAATGGAACAATGGAGAAAAACTCTTAAACCTAAAACCTAAATAGACTTGTCCTCTCAAAGCACAAATTGTGTTCATATTCTCTATCATTTGCACCCATCCAAGAAGAAATAACAACACACACACACATAATTTGTACAGATATCCTAATCTTTCTCTACATTGATTGTAGTACAGAAATCCTATTTCTCCTCTAACAAACCCTAATTTCCTCCACACCACACACACAAACCCTAATTTCCTTTTGCAAGCACTATTGTATCTAGAAGAGAAAGAAAGACAAAGGAAGAAAGAAATAAAAAGATAAAACAAAAAAAGGGAATAGTGGAGAAGAAGACACGGAAGAAGAGCAAAAATTTAACCTTTATGTGATTTTTTCTCCTATAATTGAGGTATGTCAATTATTACTTGACTCTAACTTTAGATTAAGAATTTTTAGCTTTATATTTATATTTGGTAATAGTTAAATTGCTTGCGAAACAAGTCGAATATTAGAAATTAGTTATGATATTTATGATTTGATTTTTATTAAATTTGTGTTGTTGAATGCCTATTACTAATTAGATTATTTAAGCATATGGTTAATAGTGTAGACAATGAGGTGATTATATAGCGCTGTCAAAAAATGAAAAGTTGCCATGGCCAGCTACAATAGTATATTTGTGCACTTAAAATGTTATTATAAGCATAATTTTTTATTATTACTTTCTTTTATTCGGTAAGTTATTACTTTATTTTCTTTTATAGTTATTTCTAATTGATCCCACTGGCCAAAAATCCTGGCTTTGCTAATTCATTTTGAACAATTGATATGAAAATTCCAACCTTATTATTATTTGGAATAACTTGATCTTCAAATCTCATCCTGATATCATCCACACTTCTATTTTTAATAATCTTTTACACCATATATTTGGTTTTCTGCCTGTTTACCTTGAGTCTTTGGCTTTTTAAGGTAACATATATCAAGGCACCTTGTAGTGCAAATATGTTCTTTTTTTACTTTAATTTTGTTTGAAATAGGGATGTTAGGACCTAAACCCGTTTATTCTGATGGGTCCAACCACCCAACTTTTAGCAAATCAGGGTTATTCACAGATTTTCCAAGTTTGAATCTAATTGGTTGGGAAGTTGAACTACTTGATGAGTATCATCAGTTAATTCTTAGACTTGCCTTGTATAAGTCACTGGGATTAATAGCATGCATCTGAAATATACACCTAATCATGGTTTTGATTGTGGTCAAACCTTTGAATAGATAGATGTAGATTGGGTTGGATCACTGCCGGAATTGATTACTATTATTTACACTTTCCAGCATAATGATGCAAGTGTTAAATGCAAAACAGATTACTATTAGAGGTCAGAAGGGGTTGGTTAGCTCTCACACCCTGCTAAGGTGTGACATGACCAACTCCTATCCCTGCCAAGCGTGGGGAGATTGAATGAGCCTATCTGAACAACTATCCCAAGCCATAAGATATACGTGGACAAAGTGCCCCTCAGAAGGTGTTTGGGCAGGAAACTACATCTGCAAGTGGGTTTGCCCCTCTGTGTGAAGGGAACAGTGAGAGTCAAACTTGCAACTTTAAAACTGTATTCCTACCATTTACATCCATTCCACAGGGCTATCTAATAAAAGTTTAAGCTCGTGGAGAGGCAAATATGTGCAGTTATTATACCCTCAGAATTTATAATATTCATTTGAGCTCATTGTAACCTCTTCTTTCAGTGGTTAACCATTTACCAGAGCATAATTATTTGGAATACCTATTTTATTACCTTTCCTGGAGTGTTTGAGCTGCTTCTGTGATAAAAGCACACCTTCTGTGCATGTTTCAGTACCATCAAATTTCATATGAAATTTCTTATTTTTATTCATTTATTTTTGCATTTGTGTTATTAATAAAATTTAGGACTGCGGAGAAGTCACGAGATATGGGGTTGCTTCTCTTTTTGAGTGCAAAGCTGTTGAAGATATATTGCTGCGACATAATGTGAGACATCTGTTACTGCCCTTGTCCTTTTTTATCTTGCATATATATGTGGTTGAAGTTGGACATATTGACACATTAATGCTAGCCATTACAGAAACATTACGCCTTCGTATAGGTTCACTTAATTTACCTATTGCCAGTTTCAGGCACTTCCTGAACTGTACACCCAACCCAAATAGACAGTCTTATGTAGTATGTTCCATGGAACGCCAAGAAAAAAAACAGTTTAGTAATTGACCCAATAAGCCGAGGAAGTAGTTTCAACCTAAGGAGGCCATCATGATCACAAAATTTGCCTAACTTGTTCATGTTATGAATTCTAGGTTTACTGACTTTTTAATGTCACAGTGATTACATGACATTCTCCTTTACAAATTCTCTTCTTAAGTGTCTCCCTCCTGAACCTGGCAATAAAGGAAGATCACTTCTCTAATCTACATGATTTGGTTCTCTTGAGCATTGTTGTTGATTCCCATGCTCTGTAGTCTACATTCATTGGTTATTTAGTATTGCAGTTGATACAATTGCTTTGCGATATATAATATGATGAAAGTCAGACAGAAGTGTTTGGAAGCGTGTGAATATCTCATTTTGAAACTTTTCCAATGGCTGTGTGGCATTGGATCTGAATGAGAAGGTTTTCATGTAAAAAGAACCAACCCTACTCAGTTGATTGATAATAATGTCACCCAGAAATGTCATTTTGGGGGGAGGGAGTCAATGTATTATTTGGTTTGCATTCTGAAATAGAGAAATGAGGGATTATCTTATGGTAAGGTGCATAACTAAGATCTTCATGATTGTGAAGTACATCGTGTGTTTATCAAATTTCATTTCTAAAGAAGAAATAAAAAAGACTAAATGGTCAATTTTCTTATTCTAACCTTCACATGTCAGGGCCCTGGGATCCAGAGAAATTTCATTCTTGATGCCGCTTCCAAGGTAAGCATGCGGATGACTACCTTTGGTTTCAGTTTTGTGTTTTTTATTCCCACCCCCCTCATTTTACTGTCTTGACATCTTACATACCTGCTGAAAAGATCTGCCAACTTATATTTTGTATTGTGTCTTTTGTTGCAACTCCAGATGCCAATGCTTCGTAAATTATCTCTTGACACGTGCGATGCAAGTGAATGTGACTTTGACCTTCCAGATGTAAGTTAAGAGGGATGTTTCTTTTTTGCTCGGTAGAGGGATATCTCCTTTATTTGTTAGATTTCACTAATAAAATTATGGACCAGCCACTTCTATCCCCCCCCCCCCAAAAAAAAAGAATCAATCAGATCATTATATCCTAGGTGAAAGGGCCAAGCTCATCAAGGAGAAAGAAATGAGAAGTCGGTTTCTATTTTACACTTGTTTGCATAAATGGTCTTTATGATAATGAAATTTTGGAGAAAATTGCTATGGGTTTCGCCTATTGAAAAACCTGGATATTTTACCCAGTGGTGTCTTTTGCCTTTTCCATGATGTGACACCTCTGGAGGACAGGATCTGGCCTTTGAAGGAGAGCATTCCATACATTTTCTCAGAAGCATTATTCTTTTCTCGTTCAATTACCCTCTTTGATGGTTTCTTTTTTATAATCATATTTATCCAAAAAAAAAATGTTATGTATTTTACCAAGTATATTTTCTCTCCCGTTTTACTCCTTGTGAACTTGATATCCTCCCCCCTTGCCTTCTTTCCAATTGCCACCATTGATGTGGAACCCGTGAAAATTTAAGTAGATAGATAGATACAAAACATCTGAATACAGCTTTTAGCAGTGAATCCAAACATAAGGTTCCTGCCTTGAATTCATCATTGTAATCTTCTCTTCTACACTTGGCCAACGGAACGTTCTGACTATGACAAATCTGTCTCAGTTTGCTAGCAGGTACTCACTGAGTATGGTTAAAATTGCAAGGTGCAAACGTCCAAGATGTGCTTTCGACCTCAGAAAGTCATGCAGAGCTCCAGTGCACAGGGAGACCTTAGTATTGGTTTGGAACAGCAAGAATCTCACAAGAACTATAATCAAGGAAAGGTTGTAATTGTGGCTCTTGGAGAAAGGTGGAGTCTTGGATTTGGTAGATCTTGAGAGACTTTGTGTGGCTCACACAATCATAATGCAGGTAACTCGGATGCAAGAAACCATAGCCCTCTTGCTGAGAATGTCAAATTGAATGAACAGGATTGAAGCCACGCTGCTATTGCTTCTTGAAATGTACGTCGTGTTCATATATGAGAAGGGAGGAAAAGGAACCAAAAAAGAAAAAGAAAAAAAGAACACCTGAGGAAAGATAATTTGCACTTCATTGCCTTTGACTTGTTTGGCAGATTACAAGATTAAGGCTTGTGATTGTTAGTTGTTTTTGTGAGTTACTCAAATTACTGTGCTTTTAATCTTTTCTATTGTGGTAAATTACAGTCATTAGCTTTAAGACTAATAAATTTGATTGTTAGATGCAATCGCCAGCCACTTATTAATGCATGAAAACTGCTTTCTGTTTATATGTTCTTTTTTCTTGATCGAGTCCTGTGATTGCTTTTCAAATGAAAAGGCTTCAACAATGAAACCTGCCTCTTTACAGAAATGGAGATTGTTGAAAGGAAAAAAATAAGATGAGAAAAAATACAAGATGATCAAATCACAATTAAATACACGAGATTTTTATGAGGAAAACCTTAAAAGGGAAAAACTATAGCCGTCGGGACGATAGAGAAAAAATATCACTATGTAATGAAGTTTACAACTATAAAGCCTAATATTCTCTCTGAACTCAAGTTTCAATTACACTCAGCTCCTAACTCTCATTGATCTCTCACAAATGATTTTTCTCTTTTGACTAACAAGCCAATCATCTTATTTATAGACTAATTTTCTTGTTCAACAAGGTTAAGGTTTCTTTGTCCATCAAGACTAAGGTTTCCTTACATAACAACAATTTTCAACTAACTATAAATTAGGATTACAAATTAAACAAGAAACCAATTAAGAATAGGAAATAATATTCAAGACTAATTAGGATTTCTCGCTGAAAATTCTAACAAACCACCACCTCAGTGAGAATTCCTAAAAACATGCGTCTATTCTCCGACGACAACCATAACTATCTATTACCGATAATTACCATGATCTCTATCACCAAGATCACTGTACCTCACCATAAAAGGTATAATCACTTAAGCATATACCGTCTAAGATTTTCATGGCACAATGTCGAAAAATATCTTGTTGAAAAACTATGGTGCAACCCCCATGCTTGGTTTCCTTGGGAGCTCTTCAGCCATCGATATCATTTCCACCACGCACCTTGCATCACTACCAAGCCAATGCTCGTGTGCAAATTTTGTGAACCTGTTAGAAGTATCACATCTTCTTTCATGGCAACTTTGGTGGTCTAGCGGCATGCCATGAAGATGTATTTATCTCTTCAGGGAACATCTCTATTTCCCACAAAATTGAGACGAACTTCCAACGTCACAATTGTAACGCCCCATTTTTCGAGCGCGCTATAACTTAGGACAATTCTGGGATAATAATTTTTTTTTCCTAAAAACTATTGCTAAACCATGTCATTTCTCATATTCATCTCAAAATTTCCATGCATCTATCTCGAAAGAGAATCATCATAAATATCAAATGCGGAAGCTAGAATCGAACCTAATATCTTAACATTAATCATAAATCAATTCTTACATCATCATTAACCATAGAGTTATACATCATCATTCCTCAAAACGTTCAGAATTCAAAGCAGCAGAACTTAAATACATGGGCTACATAACATATATTCAATTCATAATACACTTTGTTAAGTGCCATTGCATGCCTCATTCATCCTCGTTTCTGCTATAATCTCCATCTGCACGTTTGAATATTTCAGGGGCAAAGCCCAAGTTAGATGATGAATCATCTAAGTAAGGGAACAATAAACATATTTCATGCATGGATGCAAAATGTCATTTTTCATATCATTTCGGTTTGAACCGACTATACCTTATTACTACTCCCCATTTTCACAGCCTCCTTACTAGGCCGAGGTGTATGGGTGCACCCTTGAAAGAGTAGCAGTCCCGGCCTGTATTCTCAAACTCTTATACGAATGAATGATCAATAAGATCTTCGTGTACATATGCATATTTTATTATCAATACATGTAAATGCAATTTACATTAACGTATTCACATCAAGACATGGCAACATGATAAAATCATTTATTAAAACTCAGGTTTTGGGCAGAACTACTTACAAACCAAGCATTTTCATAAAACTAAATCAAGTTGGGAAGTACCACTTACCTTGTAAAAAGATAATTTTGTCCTTAGTATAATTTTGCCTCAAATTCTCGTCGAACTTCCAATCATACTCAATTATGAATTTTGACGTACCCTGGGCATCATAATTACTTAAAAAAATCATATTTCTAATTTTCCTAATTTCTCTCATTTCCTCCTATTATTTCCTCAAGATTATGAAATAAATACTTCCTCATAAAATTTTCTCAATTTCTCTTCACAATAATTCCTAAAAAAATATTCCTAAGCCCCAAAAATTTTATTATAATTTTCAGAACCCATGTTATATTTGTTTCTCATTTTCTCTTTAATTTTCAAGCATCTATTGTCTCAAAAATCCATAATAAATACCAATCATGTATTTCTCTTCCAATTTTATCATCAACAATTCTAAAATATCATTTTCATATTTTTGAAATTTTTGAAGAAATTTTCGAAGATAATTCACCTTCCCGCGGAGCGATTCGATATTCTTCTATACTGCGACGAATCCTTGGTTTGTGTATCCAACGACGTCTTCTGCCACAAATTTTCACACGAACTACTAAACTCAGCCTATAGGATTTTTCTAGGAATTTTTGGTATTTTTCTCTATATTTTGTTTTTCCTATTCTCTTTCTTTCTCTTTTTCAAATCCCTCACACTCTCAAATCTTTTTTCTTACAGCCTTTATCTTTCTAATTTAAGTTTTCAAACCTTTTAAATTTCCTCTATTTATAGAAGGTTAAATTAAGCTTAGCATAATTGTAGAGACTCACTATCTTTAATTATTTTGTCACATTTGTTAATTATTTTTCACTAAATCTCTCTCATAATCTTTAATTATTTGTCCACACCCTACTTTGTCTCCCACATTTCTCTATTATTTCATCCATTATCTTTGATTATTTGTCCATACCCTACTTTATCTCCCACATTTCTCAATTATTTCAACTCTTATCTTTAATTATTTTGTCATATTTTTTAATTATTTTTCACCAAATCTCTCTCATAATTTTTAATTATTTGTCCACACCCTACTTTGTCTCCCATATTTCTCAATTATTTCACTCATTATCTTTGATTATTTATCCACACCCTACTTTGTCTTCCACATTTCTCAATTATTTCACCTATTATCTTTAATTATTTTGTCACATTTCTTAATTATTTTCCACTAAATCTTACCCATAATCTTTAAGTATTTGTCTACACCCTACTTTGTCTCCCAAATATCTCAATTATTTCACATACTATCTTTAATTATTTTGTCATCTTAATTATTTTTTACTAAATCTTCTTTTGAATAGATTATTCTTTTATTTAGTTCATTAATTTTAATCTCACTTTCTTAGCCTACTAATTCTAAGTCCATTTACTTAGCCTTTCATTTTTTTCAACTTAGCCCACTAATTCTAAACCCATTTACTTAGCCTTTCTTTTTTCAACTTAGTCCACTTACTCTAAGTCCATTAATTTTCTCAATTATAATCTCTAATGGATGTAAAAAAAGTATTTTAAATATAAAAAATTTAATTATTATTATTCTTAAAATACTAGAATATTACAACAATCTTTGGAGCCATTTGCCAAACTTGCTCTACCAAATTTTTCAAAGCCTTTAAGAGTTGGTTTGCCTTTCAACACCTTATGTAACTCACATTGGATCAAGATATCCTTGACTTGTATTTGCCACAAGCCAAAATTGATCTTCCCATCGAACTTTTCAAAATCAAACTTTATCATGCTTGGCATATCCTTTGCATACTAGATGATCGATAACCAAAGCTCTGATACCACTTGTTGAAGAATAAGATGAGAAAAAATACAAGATGATTCAATCACACTCAAACACGAGATTTTTACGTGAAAAACCCTAAAAGGGAAAAACTACGGCCATCAGAACGATAGAGAAAAAATATCACTATATAGTAAAGTTTACAACTATAAAGCCTAATATTCTCTCTCTCAACCTAAGTCTCAATTACACCAAATTCCTAACTCTCACTTACCTCTCACAAGTAATTTTTCTCTCTTGACTAACAAGCCAACTATCCTATTTATAGACTAATTTTCTTGTTCAATAAGGTTAAGCTTTCCTTGTCCACCAAGATTAAGTTTTTCTTACCTAACAACAATTTTCAATTGACTATAAATTAGGATTACAAACTAAATAAGAAACCAATTAAGAATAAGAAATAATTTTCAAAACTAATTAAAATTTCTCGCTGAAAATCCTAACAGAGGTTGCTTTGCTATTGAATTGTGTACGTTCTCCACACAAACCATAGTTGCCAAATAGTAAACAAAAATGAGTTAAGAATCATGCTTCAGAGTGGGAAATATGCTTGAAAATATATATTTATTATAAATTTATTATTATATTTTAATTTATCTAAATATATTTCTTATAAATATAAGTTAATGATATAAGAATTATTAAGGTGACAATTTAATCATTTCTAGTAAGTTATATTAGCATTTAATGTCTTTTACTATCAAAATATACAGTCATGTTATGTTGTCCAATGCTACTTACAGGGGTGGGGATCCTACACTTCTCTAAGGCCATGCTCACACCTCTCATTTTGTTTGTGTCAAATAATATAAAAGTTATTCGACGTAAGCATTAGAACAAAATTCTCAAAGGATAAATGTTAATTTTAAATTAAAATAAAATTAAAGTTAAATAATATTATTAAAAAATTAGTTTCTCATTTTTTTGTAAGTCAATTAGAAGCCCTAACTGATTTAGTGGTTGTTTGGTTAAGTGATTTAATAGCTTATAAGTTATGTAATATTTTAATAGCTTATAAGTTATGTAATGTTTTTTTATTAAGTGCTTGACAAAATAATTAGCTTAAAATTATTATAATAGCATTTGAAAAAAGGCTTGTGCCCCCAGCTATTGCGTTAATGGACTAATTTATTATTCTACCAAACATTTTCCATATTTACAAGCTTGTCCTGCTATTACCTTAGATCTCCTCCATTGCTCTTTCTCCAATCATCTTCTCTTTGCTTCTGCCATCATTGTCGGTGTCGCCTCTTCTCCACAACCATCATCATCATCATCCAGCTAGACCGTCGCAAGCAGCCTTGCGTTGGTGGGTCACGCCATTGCCGTATCTGGTTCCAAATCCGCCACCCAGTACCGTCAACTCTCCTCCATTTTAGTTGTCGTCGCAAGCCACATCTTTACGGTGGATCGCGCCATCACTGCTCTTTCTTTCAGATCTGCCATCACAAGCGGCCTTCGATTTTGGGTCACATTATCACCTGTCGCCTCCTTCTTCTACAGATCCACCGTTGTCATCGCCTTGTGGGTCTCCTCCTTGGTGGCGCCATCGCCATCTCGTTCTTCCATATCTGTCGCCGCAAGCTGCAAGGATTCCTCTCTAGATTGGGTGTCGTCGTTGGTGGGTCTCCTCCTTGTAGCGCCATCGCCGCCTCTGCTTCCAACTGGCCCACCGTAAGTCGTCTGTCACATTATCATCGTCTCCTGCCACCCCTTTCTTCTAAATCACCGTCGTTGTTGTCGTTTCCTTCATTGTTGATTGTTATATCTCTCTACATTGCTCATCGACTCCATTGTTTGCATATTTACTTAGTTTACTTGCATTTTTTTACATATATATGTTTCTGTAATATTATTTGTAATATGTTATGTGTTGATTAATTTATGCAAATAATATGTTTCAGATAATATTTTGTGATTTATAATTAGTTTATGCAAATATTATGTTTTTTATATGAATTTGTGATTACTTTCTGACCTTTTTGTTGTAATTTTTATGCTCTATTTATGAGAAAAACAAATACTAGATATTTCAATTTCTATATATCTCCCATGTTGTTTAGAGATTTAGGTACTATATTCAAGTTTATGCATATAGTTTAGTTTATGCATTGATTATAAATATTAATGCTTTAAATGTATTGATAAATATAAAAATAAAGAATTTTTTATAATGTATTAACATATATATTTAATATTTTTTTGAAGTAAACTTAAATTTATAAATATAAAGTATTGTATTAATATAATTTTTAATAATTATATATAATTTCTTAATAAATATTTTATTAATTAAAAATTAATTTATATTTTTTTATAAAAAATAGTATTTATGAATTTTAATTATATTATTTAATATCATGCCTATTTTAATTTTTTTTTGTCAAGTTTTCATAATTTATTAATTTTTATAAATTAAATTCATAATTATTAATTATTTAAAATATATATTTATTTAAATACATTATTAACTTAAATGGTACACAATTTTTATGTTAAAAAGTAACTAGCTTAAAAGCTCAAATAAGAAAAGGTAAACCAAACAGCCTCTCGATTCACCCTCGACCTTCATCCCTCGGTCTCCCTTCTTCTCCTCCTAGGTCGAATCTCACCCGTCTCCCTCGCAATCCGTCGCGCCGCCTCCGCCATCTGTACTCCCTCGTTCTCCGCCGCCTTTGTCGCCGCCTCTCTCCCCATCCGCCGCCGTTGCCGGATTCGTCATCTTCTGCCTTCGAATCTACCGAAACTTAATTCAGGTTTTGTTTTTTGACAAGATTTTTTATGTATTTTGATATTGAATTTGCAGTTGTGCGTGTTTATGTATTTATTTTTCTGTTGTGATGTTGAATTTACAGTTCGGATTTCATTAGTATTTCAGTTTTTTGTGTATCCTACGTTGCTGATTCTTTGTTGAGAGGGGAAAAGTTCAATAGTGCAATTACGTATGGATATCATTATTTTGTTTTTGCCAAACGGGTTCGCCCATAATATTCTCTCACTTTGATTGCGGACAGAAGATTTAGAAATGCCAAAGGTGAAGACAAATCGTGTCAAGTATCCTGAGGGTTGGGAACTGATAGAACCTACTCTTCGTGAGTTGCAAGGAAAGATGAGAGAAGGTTGTAATCATTCTCATATTATATGATACTTAAGTGACTGCAATTCCTTTATCTTGTACACTGGACTTCATAAAACTAACCCTAGCTAGGTTGACGAGATTTTATTTGTTTATTGGACAGCTGAGCTTGATCCCCATGATGGCAAAAGGAAATGTGAGGCATTGTGGCCTATTTTCAAAATAGCACATCAGAAGAGTCGCTACATTTTTGACCTTTATTACCGGAGGAAAGAAATATCCAAGGAACTATACGAGTTCTGTCTGGAGCAAGGCTATGCGGACCGTAATCTGATTGCAAAATGGAAGAAGGTTTTATCTCCGCCCCCCTTGAGATTATTTTCTGCATGCTATACTCTGCTTTCCTTTTCCTTCCAAGCCTTTTCTGTTATTATGGTATTTCCAGATGGAATAATTTTTTGACTTTCCTAGTAGTGGTTGGGAATTTTATAATTACGCTTCAATGGCATACTTACAGCAAGTGTTCAAGAATTATGAGATGAAAAATAATTCATGACCTAGCGTTCAGAATAAATTTGAAACGTGCCCCAATATTTACATGTTTTTCAAGTGCTAGAGTTTGTTCCACAAAGATATGGAGTATGCCCTATTTCATTTGATGTATGCTTGGCTGCAATGGTTATAATAAGGAGGGACTCGTGGTTTATTGGGCAAAACGCGAAAGTTAAAGATCAAAATCGCTTTCTTCCAAATGTATTCTGAAAATGAATTTTGAGTTTCTTGTTTGCTTGCGTCTTTTGCTTCCTAATCCATTCTTTTGGGTTTCATCATGTATTCATAGTTTGTCCTTCATTTGCAGCCCGGCTATGAGCGGCTTTGCTGCCTAAGATGCATGCAACCGCGCGATCACAATTTCCAGACGACGTGTGTTTGTCGAGTCCCCAAGCATCTGAGGGAGGAGAAGGTGATAGAGTGCGTCCACTGTGGTTGTAGGGGTTGTGCAAGTGGTGACTGATCCATCTCGGGAAGAAATTGTGAACTTTGGGTCTCCATTCCTGGTACCCATATTTCATTGGCCAATTGATGTCTAAAATAGGTTGATGGCTTGAATCACCTGTACTGAGATACTTTGCAATAGCTGAGACCTTTCTTGTGAGTTGTGATGATACTTGTATCAAGAATTTAGTCCTCTCTCTCTTTCATTGGCCAATTGATGTCTAAAATATGTTGATGGCTTGAATCACCTGTACTGAGATACGACCTTTCTTGTGAGTTGTGATGATACTTGTATCAAGAATTTAGCTCCCTCTCTCTCTCTCTCTCTGCTTGTCTGACCCGTGAGATTGAGGTATGATGTGCTAACATCCCTATTTGGGTTACACAGGGTATGCCTAGATATTATCTATAGCTTCAACTGATGCATATCCATGCCTAATTACTCGATCCATTTCCAAAACTGTCCGCCCAAATCTGGTATTGTTTGAAGCTGGGCCCACACACTCATCCGGCCCAAGACCTGTCAAAGAGTCTCCCGTCATCAGCCTAGTCGTCCGATGGGCGACAAATCACGAGGACAAAACTCAAAGAAGCAGCTGGTTTCTAGAATCTTGCCGTTAACTAGTTCTTATCTTTCCCATGCTAGCGTGCCTTCTCATCTTTCTCATGCCAGCCATTAACTAGTTCTCATCTTTCCTATGTCACTATAGTAATTAATCTATATTTCTCATGAATTCCCAGAACTCTAGACATTTAAAACTATCCAAGCTTCCAATAGGCTGCTGTAAGTTCCTGAGTACAATTAATGTAAATCATGAGTTTTCTCTTATATAAGCCAAGAAGACATGACGAATCATTTATAGTTTTTGAATTTTTGAAGAATTTAGATTATTAATTTATATCAGTCTTTTCTTATCACTTGTTGTTCAAGTGTGGTAAAAATTCAGACTCTTTTTAAGTGTGGTTGACTTACATTATCACTTAGGGACAAGTTGTTCCATCTTGTTCTTTTCTTTTACTTTGCTTTGTTACTTGTCCTAAAAGGTGAATCGCTCATTTCAGTCGCCCCACACTTGGCCTGACAGAATGTGAGGGGGTTAATCATAGTGATTCAGCCGGGCACAGTGGCTAGACCAGTGTTCACTGCGCACAAGGAGCCCCCCTCATTTTGAGAGATTGCTCCTACACTGTCGCTGGCGAGACTCAATCCTTGATCCTTGTCCCAAACTTTATCTTGGAGGCACTTTGTGCCTACAGCTGTGACCAGCTGAGTTGTCCATGCGAGTTACTCTGCTTTGTTACTTGACTATTCTCTATTGGGTTATTTGACTACCTGAATCCAATTAATTTTTCTCCCACCAACGTTACTCGTTCCCAAACCCGATTAATTTTTCCATTTATTCAATTACTCTGCTTTGTTACTTGACTATCTCCTATTGGGCTATTTGACTACCCGAACCCGATTAATTTTTCTCCCATCAACAGTACTCGTTCATTGCTTCCTGGAAGAGTGGGATGCGATTTCCCATTGTCTAGAGCCCAAGTACAAGTCTTGGGCTGAGATCTACTTTTATCTCTGAGGCTGGGAGACCTTTCTTGTGGGCCTTTTATGGGTTATAGAGCCCATAACCTTCTAACCGAGACACAGAACTGATATGTTGCAAGTGTGGGATCACTTCAGCGTCTTCTTCGCATAAGCTCTTTTAGCTGCTGCTTTGTTTGATTAAAGTTTTTTAAGAAAAGAAGTATTTGATTGGTAGTTTTTAATGTTTAAAAATAAAGTCTTTTTTTTAAAAAAAAAAATTAAAGAAGCCCAAAACGGTTAAAAAGTATAAAAAAAGTAATACTTTCTTCTTATGTTTTTCATTATTATAATGAAGAAGAATTTTTTTTTTTTCTTTCATAAGACGTAATAGTGGCCGTTCTTAAGGGATATTGTTGCCATTTTTTAAGTCCTTTCAAAAATTACTAAAGTCAACCTAGTTACACTCTTATCAATTTTTTTTAAATCAGTTTTCTTTAAAATTGTTTTTCTAGGTCAAATTTAATTATTTTTTAATAAGAAAAAGTAGTTTCGAACCAAAGCCTAAAGTCAGCAGTCACCTCGGGGGGCCCGGCTTGAACGACTAGTGCAAGTGTGTAAGAGAACGTTGTTACTGTATTTAATGTGAGAAGACGACCAGACATACACACATAGTTATTGCACTTACAATTGGTATGAATATCAATATTTTCAATTTCATGTCTTGCGATAAGATTTCATACCCCACGGTCAGCACCGGCGTGCTCGATGATATAAAATAATTTATTCACAAGTCTGGCATAAAAGGCAAAGCATCATGAGCATGCATTGGCCAGCTCATCAGCATCACAACGAGATGGACATTTTGGTAATCCTCTCTGTATTTAAATCCCTGTGGTTTTAATTCGTACCCAGTACACTGTCCCTTGTCTTCTTATTCCCCCGGAAAAGTATATTCCAAGCTTCATATAACATCTTCACTCCTTTCTTTAGAGTAAAGTTACAGTTTGGCCCCATCAGTCACTTCAATTTGCACCCAAAATATATACCTCGCCCTAGGTTCGAAGAGTCAATAAATAATTATTTTGGTTTCTTCATGATGAATCTGTTATAAATAAAAAATAAAAGCGTCAAAAAGCTCCATATACAGTAAGTATAAAATTTGGTGGCATTTGAGGTGATTTTAAAGCAACAATATTAAGATCATTCTTTAGTAATTAAAAGGTAATTAGCTAGCCATTCAAATTATAAATATAATTTATTTACAAATCAAGTGTAAAGTTAGGTAAAACTAAAACGTTTTCTTTCAATTCTTGTGGAAGGAAGACTCTGGCACATGTCACTTTACAAATTCATGTAAGTTTAATTTTTTTTTTAAAACATATTATTACTAGAGAGAGAGAGAGAGCGCATGTATTTTTTAAATCTAATATTACCTTTTGGGTTTAAATCATATAAATAAAATACATTTATTAATATATATATTATATCAACAAATATCATATTTTGGAATTATCAAAATAATAATTAATTTCTTAAACACTCATTTTATTTAAAAATTTTTTAAAAAAAATTATAACTGTTAAATGTTACCCAATAAATTTTTATTTAAATTTTTTTACTTTTTTACATGTGTAGCACGTGTGACCTCTCTTTATATATATAGAGAAAGAGAGAGAGAGAGAGAGAGAGAGAGAGAGAGAGAATGTTTGCTCTCCCTTATTGGACTGAGTTTATTCTGTGTTACCATTGACTTGTTGGACTACTAGAATTTACAGATCATGGAAAGCAAGTAAAATAATAGTAATGAATATAAAATATGAACAGTTATGAATATACAATGATAGGTCTATGATGAATAATTGAATATGGAGTCTCTGAACAAAAGCCCCAGAAGAGTTAAATAAATAAATTAACAGGAAGCAGACTTTGTTGTATTGCAGTTTACTTTGCCCAAATGGTTCAGAGTCTCAGACCAATAAAAACGTTTCAACTAATTTATGATATTTTGATAGCTGTGGTCGGTGGAAAAAAACAAGCTAACAACTTTGATTTTTTTAAGTGTTTGAATGATGAGGTTAATCATACGACGATCGACAAAGGATATCCCTTATGAATATAGCCTCCAAATTAATGGATAAAATGTTAGGTAAATGCTAAAACCCCAAAAACAAAATGAAAACTTGTTCAGGAAATTATGCCTTTTTAATCTATTCTTTAAAAAAATAAAATAAAAAACTAGTTTGTTAATTAATTCTTGATTATTATTGTACGTATAATTGCATGTCCAAGTGTGTGTCTTCTGGTGTAAAGTACAACAAATTTAAAAATGCTATTCTATTCAATTATTTAAGAAGAAGACAGAACCTAATGAAGTTTTCAATACAATAAATTCAGTAGTAGTACCAACTTTCAAAGTGCACTTAATGAAAATCACTCGCAAGACCAGCAGTCGTGAAATCAAATTATTAATCTAATTAAGAACTGTCACGCTGGAAGATTTTTTAGAATTGAAGACGTAACTTAAAAAAACAATATTCTTCTGTTTAATAGTTTGGTATTAGTATTTTCATAACACTTATACTATTCAGAAAAAAGAAAAATCTTTGCAAGAAGATGAGATTTGGTGCCTCTTCCTTTGGATGGAATCAGAGTTCGTTTTCAAACTTACTGGAATTTGGCAGCATCTGCCACAACTCCATAAATGATTAAATTGACCCATTGTTTGAGCTGGTGGCCACAAATCGCACCTACAGTTGGGGTTATTGGTGTCGTACGTTTCAGATTTTTCTGAAAATGAACGCCCATATTAGTTTAATTTTTTTTTAAATTAGTTAAAGAAGTCCCAGTTGAATGACAACACAACACTCTGATCATTTGAGATATTAAGACAAACATGATGACACTTTACTGATAAACCCAAACTTTAAACGCTTATGGTAAAGGTCTGGGGTAGGGTACAAGTTTTGCTTGCAAAAGAACAAAAATATAATTACGCGTATTGATCAACTATATAGTAGAACAGTATTATGCCTGTATCATCAATTGCTGGCTTCGCAGACTGGCTAGCTAAGCTAGCTTTCCTGCATTATTTGAGTAAAATAAAAGACAAACATAATCTGGTAGGTATACAGTCTCTTTACTTCTATAGCTAGCTAGTATATAGAGCTAGTATTTTCATTATGATATATTTATATATGTTAGGTCTAAACCAAGTTTGAGTAAAATCTAGGAAGGCTGGCTAAACGGTCGCTGGCTGGCTAGCTAGCCTCCTCATTTGAAGTGGCATTTTAATCTGTGTTACTGAAACATCAGTTTTTAATTAATATTTACCAAGTAATAGGACAGCTCTAATTTCCATCTTATTTTGAGGTATATGATGAACCTTTATTCATTTTCTTAATTTTCCCTATCTGATCTTCCAAGCTCAGCAGCGGCTTTGAATGTGTCCACGGATATGACAGTTGACAAAGGCTGGCAGTGTCTGCTTGCGTACGCAGAGGCCCAGAGATATTTCTTTCTCTTACGATTTCCCGTCTTATCCACATGTATACATCATACATTAAATTTGACGTAAACTTGGATGCGTGACACGTAGACCCTTCACAAATGTCTGCCACAAATATTGGATAGATGATAATCCTCTACGTCGTCCTCTCAGTAATTATGGTGTGCTTACAGTACTTGAGCATATTCAACGAAAACATGGTTAGAAAACGGAAAAGGTTGAGGAGTTTGTTGGTTCTCTCAATTAAGTTAAAATTTAATAAATAATATTTTTTAAACTAATTAAGAAGTGATATATTAGTGACTGTTTAAATTCAGTGAGTCACTATAATAACGTATACTAGAAAATTAGGGTGATGAGGACGACAGTAACTATTATCAATGGTTTGAGGTGTTGATTTTGTGTTTCGTAACGAGGTCTAAGACGATGACAATGATTCAGGTTAGCTTCATAGACTTCAGTCTGGGATTGAAGCGACGATTCCCCCCTTCTCTTATTGGCAGTCCAAAATTAGAAGTCGGATCATAAGCGTTTAACCCTTTCTTTGGAGAAAAAATGGGTTTTGACCCATTTACTCAAGGGAGGGAGGAAGCTCGTGAAGCCCAAGCCCATGAAGCCCATTTCTCTTGTGCCCTAGGCCCTCAATATAAAAGGGATGATTTTTTCCCTTTTGTGCCCTATGTGTGCGGTGGCCGATTCTCTTTGTTGGCGTCCTTTGATGTGGCCGATTGCTCCTTCCTTGTATGGCTGATCCTTCTCGGATGTTTTCCTTCCTTGGTCCGATGCTCCTTTCCTTGTTGAATGCCACACCTTCCTTGTGCGTTGTGGTTGTCCGTCAATGGCATTGGCGACGCCTATTTAGTTCGAGTTGTTTTCTTTTAGGCAAGTGTTCTTGGCCATTGTTGAACCCATATCTTCGTAATTACCCTATGTTTCTTGGTGGATTCTACTATATGTAGAGCCTTATGTGGCTTGGGTGAGGGGTGTCGATTGGTCAAGAGACTTGGGGGTTTGAGGGCTTCAGTTCTTGGGTAAGTTTGGGCTCCTTTGTGGCTTGGTGTCCCTATTATTGGTTGTTGCCTAAGTGGTGATTGGACGAGCCCAAATCAAAACCTTGATACAGTCTTACCAACTGTCATTGTTGCCGAAACAAGGAGTTTTACTTCGTGTTCATCTTTTTGTTGCTGTTATCGATACTTTGTATATTGTTTCAGTTTTCTGGTTCAATCGTTATTATGCATTAACCTTGGTTTGCAGTGTTTCCGTCCTAACAATTGGTATAAGAGCCTTATTAGGCTCCTGAGTGGTGCCTTGTTTCGAACAAGATTTGAAAAGCCCCATTGTTTTTAGATCCAATTTCACGGAAAGTGGTTTTCATATTAGATCTGATTTTGGTTCGATTACTCTTTGCAGACTGTGAGTTGGGTTGAAAGGACTCCAGATTCGGATTCAGCAAATTGTGAGTCATCTTCCCAAGCAACAGTGGTTGCTCACTCGCCTGCTGGCCAGCGACGCGTGGACTTGCAGGCAGCGGCGCGTGAGGCAACGCGTGGAGGTCGAGGTGCCCTTCTTTTGTTCAAGATCTGATCCTGCATCATTCACAGATCTCAGTCCTGAGATTTGTACTGGTACCTTCTGTGGTTTAAATTCTGTGATTTCCATTTCCAGCAACTAGCAGGTCATTGTGTAGGGGTGGCCATTAGGTTTGGGGGTTACCCTGTGGTGGTAACCATTGCTTGTTACTAGAATTAGGATTATCCGTGATTTACTTGTGATTATTTAATTACTTGGTGCCTTTAATTATTGCTAAGTAAATCTGTGATATCAGTGAAATTTGCATTTACTTGTGGTTGTTTTAATTGCCTAGTGTTTCATTATTCTGCCTAGTAAATTCTCTCATATTTGATCATTTATGGGTTCCAGTGTTTTTTTTTTTTTATTTATTTACTGTTGTCTAAACTGCTTAGTGCCTTTTAGATATTGATGAGTAAATCTGTGTTATTTTGGTTTTGTTTTTGTTGGAGTTGATTCTAAGTGAATCAGTTGCCTATGTTTTAAATTGAATCTTTGTGTTTCTGTAAGTCCACTTAGGTAGCATCGTATTTGTGTTTATTTTACTACTGCCATATTGAGAAAAAATTTTGAGATTTATTTGTGGCTATTTTTTTGCTTAGTGTTTAAAAATCTGTGCATGGTAAAATCGTGTTAGGCATTTTCCCTAGCTAATTTGTGCACACCCATTGTGAAACCCTAGTTTTTTGTGATCCTATAGGTTGGAATTTTTTTTTTTTTTTTTTTTTTGTGTTGAGCATATTCTTTATGAACATGGCTACACATTTTGAAATTGGGGTTTTCAATGGGAATGGTGATTTTTCTATTTGGCAACAGAAAATGAAAAGGATTTTAGTTCAACAAAAAGTATCAAAAGCCATAGATGGCAAATATCCTGAAAACACAACAGCTAAACGAAAATCAGAAATAGATGAACTTGCCTATACTTCTATAATCTTGCATCTCTCTGATTCAGTGTTAAGAAAAGTAGGAAAACTTGACACAATTAAAGAACTTTGAAAAAAATTGAAGAAATTATATGTTAAGAAATCCACCCCTAATAAGTTTTATTTGCTTGAAAGTTTTTTTAGTTTTAAGATTGACCCCTCTAAGGACCTAGATGACAATTTAGATGTCTTCAACAAGTCGGTTCAAGATATCATAAATTGTGGTGAAATAGTGTCAGAGGAATACAAGACAATTATTTTGTTAAATGTCATTATTGATACTTATAAAGAAGTTAAAAATGCCATTAAGTATGATAGGGACACATTAACATCTGAATTTGTCATAAATTCTCTTTGGAGTAAGAAATTGAAATTAATAAGTGAGAGAAAATATGGTGAGGTCCACATGATAAGGGGTAGAACTAAATTTAAGAATCAAGAGAAAGGTAGCAAGAAAGGAAAAGGTAGGTCAAAATCTAATACTCGAGGAAAGGGTAAGAAGTGTTACGGTTGTGGAAAAACCAGACACTTCATTAAGGATTGTTATGCTGGAAAGGGCAAACAAAACGAAAAGAAGAAAGATCATGAAGAGACAAATGTGGTTACCTCTTATGATCCAAGTGAGGTATATTAGTGGTAGATGAAGTAGATCCTAACCTAAGTGGTAGGATGTGTGAGATCCTAGTCTAAGTGGTAGGATAAAGTAGATCCTAATCTAAGTGGTAGGATGAGTGAGATCCTAGCCTAAGTGGTAGAATGAGTGAGAAATCCTAGCCTAAGTGGGAGGATTAGAAAAATCCTTAGCCTAAGTGGGAGGATGAGTCAATGGATAAGGATTGCATGTCCGTTATTCAATTTTAAATAAGGGTTGTGTATCCTTATTCCCACCACCTTGAGCAAGGTGAAGAGTCAATCCTAACCCAAGTGGGAGGATGAGAGAAATCCTAGCCTAAGTGGGAGGATAAGAGAGATCTTACCCTAAGTGCAAGGATTAATGATATCCAAACCTAAGTGGGAAGGAGAGAGAATTAGCTCATATTTATGCATTGTTGCATGTTTATGCATTTGTTGCATATTTGTGTATTTGTTGCATGCAAGTTTATGCATTTGTTGCATGTGCTTGTTTCTTGTTGTCAGTGTGTATTGGCCTCATTAGGAATCAAGGTGGAGATTGTTGGTTTTGTGTTTTCTAATGAAGCCCAAGGCAATAACGATGGTTCGGGTTATCTTCATAGACTTCGGCTCGAGATTGAAGAGATGGTTCCCCCCCTTATTGGCAGCCCAAAATTAGAAGTCGGACCATAAACCTTTAACCCTCTTTTTGGAGAAGAAATAAGCCTTGGCCCATTAGCTCAAAGGAGAGAGGAAGTCCGTGAAGCCCAAGCCCATTAGCCCATTTCTCTTGTGCCCTAGACCTTCAATATAAAATGGATGATTCTTTCCCTTTTTTGCCCTATGTGTGCGGTGGTCAATTCTCTTTCTTGGGTGTCCTTTGATTTGGCTGATTGCTCATTCCTTATATGACCGATCATTCTTGATTTTTTTCCCTCCTTGGTCAGATGCACCTTTCCTTGCTGGATATTGCACCTTCCTTGTGCGTTGTGGTTGTCTGTCAATGGCGTTGGCGATGCCTATTTAATTCGAGTTGCTATTTTCTTTTAGGTAAGTGTTCTTAGCCATTGTTGAACCCATATCTTCGTGATTATTCTCTGTCCCTTGGTGGATCCTATTGTGTGTAGAGCCTTGTGTGGCTTGGGTGAGGGGTGCCGATCACTCGAGAGACTTGGGGGTTTGAGGGCTTCGATTCTTGGGTGAGTTTGGGCTCCTTTGTGGCTTGATGTCCCTATTATTGGTTGTTGCCTAAGTGATGATTGGATAAGCCCAAATCAAAATCTTGATACAATCTTAGTGACTTTTATTGTTGCTGAAACAAAAATTTTTACTTCGTGTTATCTTCTTATTACTGTTATTAGTACTTTGTATATTGTTTCAATTTTCTGATTCAATCTTTATTGTACCCTAACCTTAATTTGCAACCCTTCCGCTCCAACACGAGGCTTTGATGGTATTAGTAGTAAAGTAAAGCACCCAAGCAAATTTTAAAATATAATAAAAGTTGGGTTGTTTGTAATCTGTCAGCATCTTCCCAGCTCCATGGTCAAACATGAATAGCAGTTTGCCAACGCCAGCCATCGCACTGGCACTGCTGAGTCTTTTAAGTCGAGTGTACAAATATCTGCCCAAAATTCAAAAGCCAGAATATGATGCCAATTCTAATTTAATTAGGCTTATGTTAATGATGACTTCTGGTACTATTGAATATATTTTATAATAATTATATATTATTCTTAATAGTTAATTATTTTTATTGGTTAATAATAACTATATCATGTTTTAAATATTTTATTAATTAACCAAAATATTTAAATACACTTTTAACATAACCCTAAAATTAATGGCCAATTGGGTGGCCCCAACATGCAAGGTGACATGTGAAGTGACTGAAAAACCTTGGCCGCCTGCATTTTTTTCCAATTGGTTGGCTGCCTTTCCCATCGAGCAGGGTGATTTAGGGAATATGGGGGATCCACATAATTGTTTGGAAACCGGGAAAATATATGGGAGAGTTTCCCCACTTTCCAGGAAAGTTGATTGAGATTGTTGAGTCTTGATCATTTGGATGGCCGCGCAGAAATTTCTCACCTGGTGTTCTTCTAGAGGCAGGCGATTGAAACTTAAAACTGGCCGAATGCCCATTCCTCGACTGGAAATTATGCTAAGCAGTGGGAAAATGGTTCGCTTTAGTTTAGATTTTTTCTATGCAACTGCTTTTCGGCTCCCTGTTATTACTATACTTTTGGACGGTAAAATAATTATTTATTCTAGAAAAGAAAAGGCATAACATCTAATTAAGTAATTCATTTGAATGTTTCTTAAATTTTAGCAAATAATGATTTCTTATAATAATAATAATAGTAATCACAAATATTAAATCTCACCCCCAACAAAATTGTCTTTTAGAGACAGAGAATTAGGGTCTATTTTTACTTTTAAAACAAAATTATAAGAAAAATAATAAATATCTCTAACTATAATGTTGTATACATCTAAATTATTTAATATGGGTTTCTAGTACTTTTTACAATAAATTTATGGCTTAATACATACCATGTGTGACGCCCCGTCCCCACTATCGGGTGTTATCGTAATCCAAAATTACGTTAGTAGGTCTCACTCTGGAGGCCAGTTATGCCTTAACAACAGGAGGATAAAGATAAAGTGGGCGTCCTGGGTGGGGTCCAAGCTTCACCGCCACCAGACATCGAGGACTCGAGATTTAAAACTCATTTACAGTGGAATGACACTCGAGTCTCAAATCTGACATATGCCTTGTGAGCAGATTAATAAACTGCAATTAGGGTATAACATAATTTACTTACACAAAGTACTCATTAAAAGTATCAAGTCCAACAACGTTCAACACAATCAAAAAACAATTATACGACAGACACAAGTTACTAGGCCGCATTCCCATCATGGGTTTCCACTCTCATCATTCAATTAATCTTCGGCACACATTGCATTTCCTTTACCGGGCCCCAAGCTATTTGTGTGGTTAGAGGGAATGAAGGGGTGACTCCTGAGACTCAATAAAGGTAATATACAATGTAGTAAATTATTTAGCATGATATCATAGATAAATATGAAATGCAACATGCATGCAAGCCCGTCCACCACACATATCTCAGGCTCTAAGTGGCCCTTAGTAGTTTCCTCCAAGACCTTATCTCGAGACTCCCACGGTCAGAAAATCCACTAACTCATGCCTAGGCACTCCCTCAACATCTTATGCAAGTCATGACAAAAGTAATTTACACACAGAACATATTAAACTTTTACCTCGAGATACGTGCCACCTGAATGTTTGTACCATTGACGCACTCAAAATCCCTATATGTATAACAAAATTAATTAAATAAATCCATGACAACCATTCTATTGAAATCCTCCCATAATTACCACTAAATTATTTTACTAGGTTAATTTACTAACTAACTAGCTTAACTATAAATTAGTTTTGAAATTAATATACCTCATTGCCGAAAATTCCTTTCCAAGCTCTCAGCCACCTCTCCTGCTTCCCTTACTTCATACCTTCCATTTAACTCTCCTGCCTACCTATTTATAGTCTCAATTGCCCCTTGTTTCCACATCCAAATCCATGGTCTCATCCACTGTTTTATCCTCACAAAACACAAAGCTAATTATGCCTCTGCAAAATGTCATCATTTTATTCTTTCAATTTTCTAGACATCATTTGGTAGTCCATCATTCATTTTCTCCTCAAATTCTATGAGTATTTACATTATATAATATATTATACAATACTCCTCAAGTGAACCCACTAATTCACCCACAAACTTAGCCATGCATACATATACATATTATAAAACTTACTTGCACACCCATATACCATATACCTCAATGCACACGGGCATATATAATTTATTATATAATAAAAATTACATATAAATTCATAAATTATATTCATACTCTCACTTCAACCTTTCACATTACAATTACATCCTCAATATCAATTTTATTTAGATTAAAATATCAAAATTCCAAGATTAATAATTCAAGGTTTACTTAATAAATGTCGATTTTGTTTGTGTGCTTACACGGGATCTTTATTCCACTCAAAAATACTTTAGGGTTGTCTTACTGGCAAAACCGAACCATCTATTGGGGCCTCCGGGGGTCCCCTCAACTTCCCGGAGGCCCCCTACAACCATTCAATACCAATATCCATTCGGCTTATACACAAATTATTCCATAATTGGTTTGACTACTTCCAGCATCATTAGTCACACCTCGAGACTCTCACCAATCTCATGCTTTCTTCTCTATTTATACTCAATTTTGCACTCAATTTATTACACTTCACCCAATTTATTATTTGCAAAGTTTGGAGGAATATTATCATGCTTATTCCTTCAATTTCCAAAGGTCATCATTTATATTCCTTCAATTTCCAAAGTCAATTACATCAAAAATGAAAAAGAGATGTTCTCTTCAATTTCTAAAATATTTTCAAATAAAATAATTAATTATCTATTTTTTCAAATATTCCATAATGACTCCAAATACCGAAATCAATAACTACTATTTATCTCCAAAATTATGAGATTTACAAAAATACGGGATATTACACCATGTTACCTCAATAATTAAAAAATATGATATTTAGTCCCTGATGTGCAAAATGTCACTATTTTGTATCTCAATTATTAAACATTGTTGTATTATCATGATGAAACATTAGTACGTATATATACGCTCATTTCTACAAATGATAGGCCATGTGGATGACCAATTGGCAGCATTTGAATGCATTAACTAGTTTGTTGCGCTCCCTTAATAATTAAAAAGTATGGTGTTTAGTTCTTGATATACAAAATATCAATATTTCGTACATTAATTATTAAAAATTATTGTTTTAAGTACTTATCCTAACTGAGAGTAAACAAAATTATTATTTATACCATGTAGGACATGCATGTATAAAAGATAAAATGTCATGTTATAAAAAAGTCACGTGAGACACATCAAATTAAAATTTACCTTGACAAGGAAAAAACCAAATCACCCATAACTTAAAAAACCCCACTAAATCTCAAGGTAATATTTCTTAAAATGAGCAAGATAATAAAGTAACAAGATAAGACTGAAATGCTTTTCGAACTAAAATATGGAATGGTCAAATATGGTTGAGAAGTATTCCATGATTTTTATCAAACTTTTTGTTAAAATTTTTCAAATGCATTAGAGGACACGAGCATCATTTTTTTTTTTTTTTATCTATAAGAATTAATATATGTTTATCTTAAGAGATGAGTGAGATAAGTATATTTGAAAAAATCAAAATAAGAAGTCAGATGATTTCTTTTTTAAGAGTCACTATATAAATTTAACAAATACGTTGAAAAGGATAAGCATCTGAAATACTTCTCATATCTGACATTTTCCACCCCATATATTAGTTAACAAACACTACTCAAATAAATAAATGCTAAACAATTAAATCTTTGAATTACTAATTCAAAAAAAGTTAATTCAAAGAAAGCTACATTCGACTATTCTCAATCACAAAATATGATAAAATTAATTTTCATCATTAATTTTATTTATATCCTTTTTTTTGTTTCAATCACAAAATATGATAAAACTAATCTTCATCATTTATTTTATTTATATCCTCTTTTTTTCTCAAGGTAAGAAATTAAAATAATAATTTTTAATAGTTGATATACGAAATTTTGATATTTTATACATCAGGGATTGAACACTATATTTTTTTAATTGTTGAAAGAGCACAATAAACTAGTGAATTCATTCAAATATTGTAAACTAGTCATTCACATGGTGTGTCACTTGTAAAAATGGATGTATTCATATAAGCACTAATGTTCTATTATAGTAATGACGTTAAATAATAATTTTTAATAATTGAAATATAGAATCCGAATGTTTTGCACATCAAAAACTAAATATCATATGTTTTTATTGTTAAGAGAGCGTCGTACGTATTTAATCTAAATTAATTAATTAATATATATACTTTTTATGAATATGATAGATTGTTGTTGAGGATACAATTACAAACATAAAGCAACTGTGATAGATAACTAATTATCATGCATGGCTGTTTGCATCCCTAGTTACATCTTTAAAGAAAATTTATTGCACTAGAGCAACTCCAAGGAGAAATACCATCTGGTGTGTCAACTCCATAATTGTCGAAATGATATCTCAAATTCAAAATTATTCACTCCAACTAAGGTAGCATCCAAGGTTGCAAAATGACAACAATGTTCTTGAGGTGATAATTTTTTAAAGTTTAGAGAGAAAAAAGGGAGAGGTGCTAATTTTCTACTGTTCCAATGATTAAAATTTAATGGCTTTATTTCAACTAAAATTTTTTATAAATACATACATTTTGTGAAGAGAAAACTTATTAAAAGTTGGAAAGTCATTTGAAAATCGCTTGTCGTGAGAATCGCTGTAAGTTTTTTGCTTCCTAATTTTTCTTTCACCCATGAATGTTAGTAGTGGGAGACGGAGGAAAAGGCATAGATAGAACAAAAGGGGAATGAGGTGCAGGAGAGGGGAAGAGGAATGAGGCGCAAATGAGGAAAGGAAAGGAAAGGAGAAAGAGACGGGATCATTTGCTTTGCCTATATATATAATTGATTTTAATTTGAAATAAATATTCTTATTTTAGTTAATTGTTAAAATTTAAATTGAATCTTAAAATTAAATTAATTTTTGTAATTTAAATTGAATGTTTTAAATTTAGTTTATTTATTTATTTATATATTTCTATTAATTTAAGGTGAATGTATTTATTTAGCTAATTTTTATAATTGAAGAATTTTTTCTATTTTAGTTCATTGTTATTTAGAATTTAAATTTATTTTTTAATTAAATTAATTTTTATAATTTAATTTGAATTTTCTATTTTGATTTAATTTTTAATTTTTAAAATTTGTTAATTAAGGGTGATTTTATTTATTTTTTAATTGATTATTTAATACTCATTCTTTAAATTGATTATAATTTTTGTTTTTTGTAAATGAATTCGCAATTTGACGGTTCTTTCAGTGATTTGCTTATGAGCGATGTCAATTTATATGATGATGCCATGCAGACCAATCCTGCAATATTGACGTCAGTACAAAATGAAGTCGTTCAAAAAGTGAGAAAATAGCAAAGGACAAAGAACTCCTTTAAAAAATAAGATAAATTAATTATGTCTGTGTGGCTTAACACAAGTAAAGATATAATTACTGGAAATGAACAACAAGGTATTTTCTGGCAAAGAATATTGAAATACTTATAACTTTATGAAGGCAATCAAGAAGAGTGTTCGCAAGGTTTTGTTAAAAGTCGTTGGACTAATATAAATGCAAAATATAACAAATTTGTCAGTTTTTATAATCAAATTGAAATACTGCAACAAAGTGGACACACCGAGCAAAATAATGTAATGATTGAGCTTTTTAAGATAAACACTACTATGATTTGATATTTGAAATATTGACTGAATTATTTCATATATTTTTCATGTTGACGAAGTAAAAGAAATGTTTGCTAAGATCATTAGAAGGCCATTTTAATACGAGTATTGTTGGAATATATTGAAAATGGAGCGAAAATTGACTGATAATCTCACTAGCAATAAGAGAGCAAAAACACATTCAACTAGTAGTCTTACAGAATTAAATCATGTTAAATCTTACTATTAAACTCCACATTTAGGGGATGACACTGAACCCTCGTTCACTCTCAACCTCAATAGGCCATTGGGCAGAAAAGGTTCGAAGAAACAACTTAAAAACAAAAAGAAGAAAAATGAGGCTGAAGATATATTAGATCATCACCACTGCAATTAAAGAATGAAAGTGGAACGACAAAAAGTTGAGCGATATGAGAAAATATTTGCTCAACAGGAGATAACATTGGAACAATATCGTAGACAGTTAAAAATTGAAGAAATGCAGTTATAAATTGAAAAAAGTCAGGTAGAAGTTGAAGAAATGCATAATAAAATGAAAATTATGAAAACTGACACTAATGGCATGGGCCTAATTTCTGCAACATATTAGAATAACCAGAAGTTATAGATTATGAAAAAACAGGATTTTAATTTTTAGTCATTATTTATTATGTTGCTATTATTTATGAAAAACTATGTATTAAGTTTGATTGCTATGAAAATACTTGTAAAATTGAAAATACAACTTGAAATTGAAATTAAGAAAATTATTCTTCACCATGTCGTTCCCACAAATGCTCGACCGTTATGAAAATTATATCCGTTCAAATATAATCATTAGGTTTAATTATATTTTTAATAAAAATATTAAAATGACATTCCTATTTTCACATTTGTCATTAGAGCAGATTTATAATTCAGGAATATCATAATACTGTTTAAAGTTACAAATGAGTGATTTAGCATCTCAAAATGACAGTTCTCTTTTGAGTTGCTCTTATAAATATATGTATAACGAGTGATAAAGTTATAGCAAAACATATGAGAGAAATATATTAAATGATTTAAAAATACATAATATTATATTTAAAGGTATTTTTTATTTTTGTTTCTAAAAATTATATTCTAAATACAAAAAATGATTATTTTTAACTATCAACCTGTCAACTCTTTTATATAATATTATATTTAAAGGTCTCATGTCATCTCGTCAAAACCGTGTTACGCGTGGATTTCTCAGTTGTTCATGTATCTCGTTCAACTTGTGTCACTTGGGACTTCAAAATTGATTGACGTACGGGTTGATGATCTAGCCCTCAATCTCTAATTTGACTTTGTAAGCTGTTAATTAGTCATTAGTTGTTGACATATTCATGGTGCTACGTAAAATCATCATTTAGTCTTAGTGTAATTTTACCGGCCTTTTCAACTTATTAGACCATGCATACATGGGTATTAGTTTTGAGTGATGTCATAACAATTTTTAAAAATTAATTAATTAAATTTTATATCAAAATCATGTCACTATTTTAAATTTTATCACTCTAAATTTATTTAATAGATAACTCGTTGAATTATCATTGTGGGTGATACTTTGACAGCACTATTTAAAAAAAAAAAAAAATTAAATTAGACTCGTACGTGATTAGAAAAGTAAGTTGGCTTATGGTCGTAGTTAAAGTGATTTATTATGTTTTTAAATATAATATATATTTTTAATTTTCAAAAAGATCTCTGTTAAGCACATTATATTATTTAATTGCTAAACATTTCTTTCATGGGTTATGTGACGTAGGCATGTAGGGGGTCGTGTGTGGGGGTGGGGCTGCGCCGTTATCGGATAAATTTTATATTATTTGACGTAAATAATAAATTTTTTTTTTTTTTACTTTTACAGTATAATTCAATAAAACATACAATACAATAACAAATAATTTAACGTAAACCATAATATAACCCAACAACCATAACGAACAAACATGACCATAAAATATTAAGATTGTAGTAGTGGTTAGATTGCAAAGCAGTTATCAAGTTGGTTAACCTAAAGAAGTCATGTTATCAAATCATGACATGATACTAGTAATAATTTTGTTATATTATTTCACATATTTCAAGTGTGGTCTATCTACGACTAAATTAAATTTATTTATTTATAAATAATAACTCCAATTACATTAAAAGTGTGTTTAATTGCATTACCTATAATTTAATTCTAAGTAATATTGGCTAAAAAACAAAAACCATCCCACCCCTTGAAAAATGAATTCCATGGAAAAAAATTTAAATGTTTATATCATACACATTTTTTCATAAAAAAATTAAAAGTGTTTGATTGTTTTCCATAGAAAATATGTAATCATTATATATTTTCTATGATAAATGTGTGTAATCAAACACACTCTAAGTTATAATACTTATCCTACCTTTTATTCACAATCAAATTCAATTTTATTTAAGAAGATTAATTTTAACCAAAATAAATAAATAATACTAAAATTAACTTATTTTAATCAAATTTAAGTCACATTCCACGATTAATCTCCTTTTGGGTAATTAAGAGCACGAGCATGGTGGGCTGCGCAGACGATCATTCTAGGTATGTGGATAATTTTTGTAATTTTTTATACATAACAAAATTTAACTTTTTAAAACTAGCAGGCTTTAACATATTGTTCTCGGGGCAATTTTATTTAAAAAAATTGTTACAATGATATATTTTTTCATTTGGTTAGCCTAAAAAATGGAATTTGAGTGATTAGGACACAATGTGTTGCTTTTTTTCTTTTTTTTTGCTTAGCCCCAAAAAGTGTTAGGTCACAAGGTACAATCGTCATGAAATGTCCAAGAAAAGGGTAGAAGAAATGGTATGTGCGCGTTGAGAAACAGTTTGGAATGAATTAATGTGTACTGTGAAGGACTTAAATGCTTTTGGCAGGTAGAGCAAAGCCAGGAAATGACCAGACTGCTTCTCCTTGTGTTTTTTTAATAATATTAAGTGATAATAAATGTATTTTATTTTTAAATAAAATATTTTTTTAATTGTAAAATAATTTTATTATTTTAAAACTAAAAGTAATATAATAAAATAGATTTATTAAAATTTAATCACTATTCTAAAAATAATAATTAGTTTTACTCTTTTTATTATTGTGGTTTGTCCAGCAAACAAAAAATGTGGGTGTTTGCCGCCTTCACCTTCAGGGCTACTCCAACTAGAGTCAAAGTTTAAACAGTGACAAAGAAAGTTTATGAGTTTTTATTTTCTTAGTAAAGGGCTAATAAATTTTGAACTTAATTGTAGATGAATTTCGATCATCGTTGCTCAAAAGAAGATTATAGTTTGAGTTGAGTTTGTGTTTATCCCAATTAAAAAAATAATCTCATAAATAAAACTTGAAATTGATAAATAAATAAATACTTATATCTTTAAAATAATTTATTTCGAGTATCAAAATAAAAATGAATTTGACACATTCTTAAAATCAAAAGGGATTTTTAGGAAGGTCTCTCGGGAATAATTCTGCAGAGAAAGGCCTCTGAGCTTTTTTTTTTTTTTTTGTTGACATTTTCCTCTTCTTAAATAATTTTTAAAAATGATTTTCATAAAAAAGTAGAAATTATATAAAAGACAATATAAAAATAATATATATATATATATGTATGTACACACACAACAAACGAGTGGATCGTGATTATTATTATTTTAGTTATTTTGATGTTTGACAGGGTCAGTCTTGGCTTCTGACTCTCTTCAAGTTATGGGCCATATGGGGTGGTTGGGGAGTTTTTTAAATAAAAGAAATTGTACTTTTCTTCTTAAAGTACCATTATCATATTATTATGTACACATTTACAATCACAGAGCAAGCAGGCACCAAACTTAGCTACCCAATCAAATGCTACCATCCTTTCTCTTGATGCAGGCAATACTGAATATTCTTCGCCCTCCTTGGCATATATATATCCGTCAAAGTTTCGTGTTTTTTGGTTCAAGTATATCTGCCAAATTTTCAATTGAAAACCTACTTGTCTAAAGTAATTAATCTAAACTGACTAAAAATTAAGTATTCAAACTAAAAAGTGACAAGCTTATGCTCAAAGAAATTTAATGTATTAATATAAAAAGAATATACTTACTTAACCAATAATCCAACGGTGAGGTTAATAAAAACTAGTTTACTGGTATTTTGTTTTTCTAAAAGAGCCGTACGGCTACGGCTAGTAGGTGCGGACTGGGGGGCGCCGCGTGTGGGACTGATCCGTATCCCCGAGGTTTAGTTGCGTCCTTCGTGGAGAAATAAAATAAATTAATAAAAAGATTTTTCTAAAAATATCTTGTCTAAGAAAGAAAAAGGCTTCTAGATGTCGGGGAAAAAATTCGGTGGGACGCTGACCATAAAACCGTACGGTATCCGCCTTCTCGAAATGCTCCCCGCAACGGCGTCGTTTTCTGCCCGAAAAGGAGTCCAACCGGCGGGATGGTCACGGGGGCGGGGGGCACTGGTTGCTTTAAACTTGAGCATGGATGTAATGTAACAACCTCATTTTATTTAAATATTCTGATTCTACCACGTGATTATACTGCTTTTACGCTTTTACACTTTCCCTTTGTCACACGCATTTAGATGCTCATTCAAAGCATTACGAAATTAGGAATAATCTGTTAGAAAGCATCATTAAGGGTGTTAATTTAGTAGAAAGCTATAATATTATAATATATACATATATCTATCATATTAATATTATATATATGCAGTGAAAGTTTTATTCTCCTCACGTGACATGACACATTTATGGAATACTTATATAGATAATATCTTATTATATGGTGTCTTGCAACTAAACTTTTGTTTATCGCATCAACCCGAATGATTAATCAACAAAATCAATCCGGCACTGTAGAAATGATAGTCTGAGACTGCAAATGATTATTAATAACAGATTAGTAAAGCTATCCCTAGACACGCGATGTGGGCCCCTGGCATTACTCCTCTCCACTGCAACACCAAACCGGCAAGCAAAACAATCAACCAAAAAAAAAATACGTTGAATGTGGCAGTGAGAATTTTTAGTTGCCAAAATGGAATTATTTAATTGATTGACCAAATTAAAAATTTGCCAACTTTAAATTAATTTAATAGCTTAATAATAATATAAAAATAAGACCTGAAATCATTAGGAAAACAAATATAACGCTAGAATCCAAAGTGATTTTAATATTCACTTCCTCCCTTCTAGACGTCAGTCTCATGTCAACGTTTGCGTAAGAGAAAATAACTTTTAGAGCTCTTTAGATTATTAGTTTTGTAAAATACGGTAAATTGAAAATAATTTTGTATGACGCAATAGACGCCTTCTAGAAATCAGGCGAGGCGAGACGCAGATATGGGATTTTGCTTTGCTCATGCCAGTTGGAAAAAGAAGTTTCTATTTTTTTTTCTAAATTTAAATGGGAAACTGAAATGTCAACAACTGCCAATACATCTAATCTAAGCCAGCCAAAGCGGGCTCTTGACTAATGATTTTCTGTGTCTTTGACTATAAATAAAGCATTTTCCCACTCTTCACAGCCCTATAAAAGCCAGACCCCTCTCTACTCCTTTCTCGACCTTCTCTCTCTTCAACGCCAACTCTCTCTCTCGATCTTCACTTCTCGCAGCCGCCGGCAGCTCGCCGGCTGTGAGAAGTAGCTCACTCACAAGTACATATACATATACATAGGCACGTAGATATAGTTCTCTGCTTTGGAATCGGTGGAGAGATCAACAGTATTCGGATTTTGGAATAATCCGGCGACCGGAGTATTGGAAAGAGAGTCGGTTTGAAGAGGAGGATTCGAAATGGCAGCCGCGTTGGCCGGAGACGATCTGGCGAGATCGATGAGTAGTCGGCCGAGTTTTCACGGAGGCAGTGGGAGTAGGGGGAGCCGGAGGAGCTGGGCGTCTGCTAGCCTGAGGGAGGCGTGGCAGGCGCCGCCGGACGTCTTCAGCCGGAGTGGGAGGCCGGATGACGAGGAGGAGCTTCGATGGGCGGCGATCGAGAGGCTGCCGACATACGACAGGTTGAGGAAAGGGATGCTGACGAAGGTGCTTGAGAATGGAAGACTGGTGAGGGATGAGGTGGATGTGACGAATTTGGGGATGCAGGATAAGAAGCAGTTGATGGAGAGCATTCTCAAGGTTGTTGAAGATGATAATGAAAGGTTCTTGAGAAGACTCAGGGACAGAACTGATAGGTCAAGACTCTCTCTCTCTCTCTCTCTCTCTCTCACACACACACACACACACACACACACACAGAGTATGAAAACAGTCTTCAAGTCTTGGAAATACTTTAATTTAGTTTGATATGATTTCTGTTTTTGAAATAAGCTTTTTAAAAATTAAATAAATTTGCTTTTAAAAATAATTTCTGAAATCACAGGTGTCTGCGTATAGAAATTAAAAATAAATGGAATCTGCACTTCGGTGTTTATCTTCGATTGACTTTGATGATTTCTTTAATTCAGGGTGGGAATTGAGATCCCGAAGATTGAAGTCCGCTACGAGCATTTGTCAGTAGAAGGGGATGTCTATGTTGGAAGCAGAGCAATTCCCACGCTGCTTAATGCCACCCTCAACACCATTGAGGTAGTTTTTCTTCTTTGCTATTTGTAATTTACAGAGAAAGTCTTTCTAAGATGTTTCACTGACACTGTTTTTGCCTGTCGTGAATGATACAGAGTGTTCTTGGAGTAATTGGGCTTGCTCCTTCTAAGAGGAGAAATGTCAAGATACTTAAAGACGTAAGCGGTATAGTGAAACCATCAAGGTACAGAAAAATGTCTTAAAAAATCTATTGTTTCCCATGGCACTTTTGAAATTTGAGATTCCAATTACCATTGAAGCAGTTATGAGACCGGGTGGTTTTTTGAGTTTTCTTGAAGTAGCTTGTGTTTATTTGTGTTCTACGACTGTTTTCATTCTGTAGATTACTAATTACATGATTTTCAGGATGACACTGCTTTTAGGTCCACCGGGTTCCGGGAAAACAACATTCTTGCTGGGACTTGCTGGGAAGCTTGATCGGGATCTCAGGGTTTGTTTTTTGCTCCCTAACAATACTCAGTTAGTTAATTGTTAGCCTTTATGAGTTACCCCTTCTATGCTTTTCTGCCCATGGATGACTTGGAGTTCCGAACAGGTATCTGGAAAGGTCACCTATTGTGGTCATGAGATGAATGAGTTCATTCCTCAGAGGACTTGTGCTTATATTAGTCAGCATGATCTTCACTATGGAGAGATGACAGTAAGAGAGACCTTCGATTTCTCAGGACGCTGTTTGGGGGTTGGCACAAGATATGAGATGTTGGTGGAGCTATCAAGAAGAGAAAAACAGGCAGGAATTAAGCCAGATCCTGAAATCGATGCATTTATGAAGGCCACAGCAGTGGCAGGCCAAGAAACCAGTTTGGTTACAGATTATGTACTCAAGGTTCGCTGCTTAATTTTGAAGCTGTTACTAATATTTTTACTGTATCAAGAGTCATTCCTCCTTTTAGGAATATCACAAACTTACTGTTTACAAACTTACGGCAGATACTTGGATTGGATATTTGTGCGGATATTATGGTTGGCGATGACATGAGAAGGGGTATATCTGGTGGACAAAAGAAGCGTGTGACTACTGGTATGCTTTCAAGGATATGAGAAGGAAACAGTTATTACTGGTTAATGATCGTGTAGTTTACTACTGCTGACTGTGTGTTGTAAAATTACTTAACCCATCTGTTAGAGATCTCGAAGAAAGACACCTCAACATTGTCTTAAACTTTTTCTTAATAGTCTAATTTATGGTTTCTAATTAATCTACACAAGACCCTATGTATACTTGCATTCATGAATATTTGTACCCTGAAGTCACTAGTTGCAATAATGGTTGCCTTTATTACAAACATCTCCACTTATAAAACCTATTTTCACTTCTAATGGAATCAGTTGGGATCCTGTCAATGTTTTGCTATGCTCACATCCATATGACCTACAGAGTTGATTCAATCATGTTACTGAATGATTGCTCATCTATCTATATATGCTAAAGCATCTGCCCTTAATTTTCAGAAACTCTTTTTAGCTTTTTATCTGCCAGTATAAATAGCTGACTTAAAATAGTTAATGTTCCATTTATGTTAGATTCCTGATAGTTTGTGCAGCAAATACTTTTTTGTATGAAGTGACAAAATCTATCAAGCAGATCAATTTTTGTTAATTGCTGGTGAATACGTTTGACATAATATATGACTGGCCATTCTGAAAATTAAAGTAGCTTAATCCAAAATCTGTTTTGGGATAATTCTTTCTTGCTTGCCTCCTTATGATCATTTATCTATTCTATCTCTTCCATCTCTCCCATCAGTCTAACGCCTTTATCTGGGATGCAGGAGAGATGTTGGTTGGACCAGCAAAAGCTCTCTTTATGGATGAAATATCAACGGGATTGGACAGTTCCACTACTTTTCAGATAGTCAAGTATATGAGGCAAATGGTCCATATAATGGATGTCACTATGATAATCTCTCTTCTGCAGCCAGCCCCAGAGACTTACGATCTTTTTGATGACATCATCCTACTTTCAGACAGTCAGGTTGTGTACCAAGGTCCGCGAGACAATGTCCTTGAGTTCTTTGAGTTCATGGGTTTCAAATGCCCAGACAGGAAAGGAGTTGCAGATTTTCTTCAGGAAGTCACTTCAAAGAAGGACCAAGAACAATATTGGTTTAGGAAGAACCAACCTTACAGATATGTCTCAGTTGCTGAATTTGCAGAGGCCTTCAACTCCTTCCACATTGGCCAACAGGTAGCCGCAGATCTTCATGTTCCTTTTGACAGATCCAGAATGCACCCAGCTGCATTGGTGACAGAAAAGTATGGTATCTCCAAAAGGGAACTGTTTAAGGCATGCTTTGACAGAGAGTGGCTGCTTATGAAGCGGAACTCTTTTGTATACATCTTCAAGACTACCCAGATAACAATCATGTCAATCATAGCCTTTACCGTGTTTTTGAGGACTGAAATGAATACTAAAACTGAGCAAGATGGAGGAAAATTTTTTGGTGCTCTTTTCTTCAGTCTTATTAATGTGATGTTCAATGGGATGGCAGAGCTGGCAATGACTGTTTTCAGGCTTCCTGTCTTCTATAAACAGAGGGATTTCCTATTCTATCCTGCATGGGCTTTTGGCTTGCCAATTTGGGCCCTCAGGATACCCCTCTCGCTCGCAGAATCAGCAATATGGATAATTCTTACATATTACACAATAGGGTTTGCTCCATCTGCAAGCAGGTAAGACTGGTTTAGGTCTGCTTGGCTTTGCATATTAACATGCTTAAATTATGTGTTAGAAACTTATTGCCCTGATAAGCATTGAGTGGTCACTGGCATTAAAGAATTTCCTGTACACATGGTTTGTTGGACTGACAAATATCCATCTCTATCAGGTTTTTTAAGCAGTTTTTGGCATTCTTCGGCACACATCAGGTGGCTCTGTCCCTCTTTCGCTTTATTGCTGCACTTGGGAGAACACAGGTTGTCGCGAACACCTTAGGAAGCTTGACTTTACTATTGGTTTTTGTGCTTGGAGGATTTATTGTTGCCAAAAGTAAGCTGCTGGTTTATATTTTCACTTTTTGTACTGTGATTGTAATTAGACTGAGTTTTTAATTTCCTTTTGGTTTTCCACTTTGGTACACCTCATTGTAGGTTGTAGCCTCACATTTGCCCCAAAAGTTGTGGATTCTTTTCCTATGGTTTTCCTATTTTACATAGTCTTGACATAACCATTTATTTCTTCCACAGAGGACATTGAACCATTTATGATATGGGGCTATTACATATCTCCAATGATGTATGGGCAGAATGCAATAGTTATGAATGAATTTTTGGACAAAAGATGGAATACTGTAAGTTCAGCTTTCATTTTGACCCAAATGTTATTTACTTATTTCTTGATTTGTAAGTGCAGTTCACCAGTATTCTCATCTAATCAAAATTTTTCTTTAATGCAGATGGTTGCAGACCCTACAACTAAACAAAACACTACTCTTGGGAAAACCCTTCTCGACTCCAGAAGCTTCTTTACAGATGAATACATGTATTGGGTTTGTATTGCTGCACTCATGGGGTTTTCTCTTCTCTTCAACATTTTATTTATTGCGGCATTGACTTTCTTGAACCGTAAGTTATCTCACTAGCAATTTAGTTTGGATTTTCACTTGAACTAGAGAATATTTCTAAAAAGGTTTAACTACAACATTGACCCTATTTCTGGATGCTTTACTCAGCTCTGGGTGACACAAAAGCTGTAGTCCTGGAAGAAGATGAAGAAAAGAACAAAACGACGTCTAGAGAAGGTTTGAACCTTTACCTTGGCCTCTTGTTGATATTTACTTGGTTACTTCTTCCATTCAGTATGCTTCTAGTTAAGCTAACAAGTCCCTATGTACTGCTTCTACAAATATCATGCAATTTAAATCCATTTCTTTATGTTGTTGAAGAAGTATGTACGCCCATCTCCTTTCTTTTCTGTCTTGCATTTCATTTGACATGAGTTGAAGTCTGTTATGTAAACAATGTTGTATTCTGACATTAGTCACTAAACCTTGCACTGATTACAGGTATTGATATGGCAGTGAGAAATGCTTCACAGACTGCCAACTCTATTGTTGGGGCTGCTGATCATGCTCCAAGAAGGGGAATGGTTTTGCCCTTCCAACCCCTTTCACTTGCATTCAACCACATCAACTACTACGTAGATATGCCCGCTGTAAGTCATTCAATTCCAAGTTAATTCATTGTCCTAGGTTAGTATTTGACATTTTTCGGCGTCTATGTGAATATGCCAACTATAAGACTCTCAATTATATGCAGTCCATCGCCTCGTGCTTATATGATTTTTTTGAGATTCTCTTTTCATCTTTGTTTTGGTAGTGGAAGCAGTCTGTGTAAGTTAGTGAAACATAACTAAAGTAATGCCATATTGTAACGAAAAATTTCTTTCACTTGGTTTTAAATGCTTAGTCAATCATTCAATCATATTTGTTCAGTAAGCAAGCTTGCAAGTGCACATATCAAAATTTACTTGCACCTTTTAGTATCTGATACACTTGATGGTAACTCTTTTAGCAATTTCAGGTACTTCAATCAGTTGATTATTTTTTTCTCTTTCATTGCTAGGAAATGAAAAGCCAAGGAATTGAGGAGGATCGTCTTCAATTGCTACGAGATGTTAGTGGTGCTTTCAGACCAGGGGTCTTGACAGCACTTGTGGGTGTTAGTGGTGCTGGGAAGACCACATTGATGGATGTCTTAGCTGGAAGGAAAACTGGTGGATATATTGAAGGAAGTATCAGCATTTCAGGTTACCCAAAGAACCAAGCAACCTTTGCACGGGTTAGCGGTTACTGTGAACAGAATGACATCCATTCACCATATGTTACGGTTTATGAATCTCTCCTATACTCGGCTTGGCTCCGTCTTTCTTCGGACGTGAACAGAAAGACAAGGAAGGTACATCACATAATAATTTCCCTATGATCTCCAAAAGTCTGAAAGTTACTTTTTCCGTTATTTGATATGACCTTTTCCCCCTTTTGTTATCATAGATGTTTGTTGAAGAAGTGATGGACTTGGTTGAGCTTAATCCGATAAGGAATTCTTTAGTTGGCCTTCCCGGAGTTGATGGGCTGTCAACAGAACAAAGAAAGAGGCTGACAATAGCTGTAGAATTGGTTGCTAATCCATCTATTATCTTTATGGATGAACCAACATCAGGACTTGATGCTAGAGCTGCAGCCATTGTCATGCGTACTGTAAGGAATACTGTGGACACGGGAAGAACTGTTGTGTGCACAATTCACCAACCAAGCATAGACATTTTTGAAGCTTTTGATGAGGTGTGACTCAAATTCCTAAGCACATGCTTGAAGTTTGTCTGTTTAAGATTTTCCATAGATTACGGGACACAAATTGCAAGTTGCAACTAATTATTATCCTTGTTGCAGTTGCTTCTGATGAAGAGAGGAGGTCAAGTCATTTATGCAGGACCTCTGGGTCGCCAATCTTGTGAACTCGTAGAATATTTTGAAGTAAGTAAATCGTTTCCAGTTGCTATTAACAATCACAAAGTGGAATTCTGTGTCTTTTCTGTGCTCACACTTCCAAAATCAAACCTTGTATTACCCAAAATGAAAAAGAAAAAAACACAAGCTTAGCAAATTAAGGTGTTTGAACTAGCAGAACTTTTACTTGTAGAAAGTTTGTATAAAGTAATATATATCATCTGCTACAGGCAGTCCCAGGGGTTCCCAAGATTAAGGATGGCTATAATCCGGCCACATGGATGTTGGAGGTCAGCGCTGCTTCAGTTGAGGCGCAACTGGATGTCGATTTTGCTGAGGTTTATGCCAACTCGTCCCTTTATCAGTAAGCAAAATATGATCCTTTTTTTTTTTTTTCTTTTGCCAAGTAAAATATGATCTTTTGTATGTAGCATATTCTTGGTTTTCTTGTTTATCTCTTGTACGTTTATCAGAAACATTTCTCATGCATTGTTTCTCTTGACACTCTTTCAGGAGGAACCAAGAGCTCATTAAAGAACTCAGTACCCCACCTCCTGATTCCAAGGACCTATACTTCCCCACCATGTACTCTCAACCATTCATTACTCAATGTAAAGCTTGTTTCTGGAAACAGCATTGGTCCTACTGGAGGAACCCCCAGTACAATGCCATACGGTTCTTCATGACAATCGCCATTGGTGGGATGTTTGGCTTAATTTTCTGGCAAAAAGGACAGAAGATGTAAGTCTTTTACTATTAATGTTTTCTTTAAAGATTTTCAACTGCAGTAATTATTGTTGAATTTCTTTGCTTCACAAAAGCAGATATATGTGAATAGTTGAAGTCTAGGTTGCAATATGCGGGACGAATAGAAAGTGAAAATATCCAACATCTTACAGCTTGCTTTACCTATAAATATGAGCTTTTAGGTATTGGATCATATGGAAATTGGGGAATATGTATGTCATATTAACTGAGGTTCTTTGAACAGAGACACACAACAAGATCTGCTTAATCTTTTGGGAGCAATGTATGCTGCTGTTCTCTTCCTTGGAGCCTCAAATGCTTCTGCTGTGCAGTCTATTGTTGCCATTGAGAGAACAGTATTTTACCGTGAAAAAGCCGCCGGGATGTATTCTCCACTACCTTATGCATTTGCTCAGGTAAAAGGCAACTCATTTATGAAGCTGAAAACCGAGAAAATCGTTCCCCAAGGGCACTAATTTCGATAGACAAAATGCAAAGCCTTTGTTAATGTAGTGACTCAAAGCCACACAACTAAACGAATCCCACAATGTTTTAAATTCTGCAGGTGGCCATAGAGACAGTATACGTCATAATCCAGACTTTTGTCTACAGCCTTCTTCTCTACGCGATGATTGGATTCGAGTGGAAGGTTGGCAAGGCCTTGTGGTTCTACTATTACATATTAATGTGCTTCGTCTACTTCACCATGTACGGCATGATGGTTGTCGCATTGACACCGGGCCACCAAATTGCTGCCATCGTGAGCTCTTTCTTCCTGAGCTTCTGGAACTTGTTTGCTGGCTTCATGGTTCCCAGGCCGGTAAGCCAATTCTACTTGGGCCTTTTTCATGCTTTAGTCCCTTGAACACCCAAATGTCTTCTCCTCACGAACCGACTTCTTTCCACCATTGCAGCTGATCCCAGTCTGGTGGAGATGGTACTACTGGGCTTCTCCCATTGCCTGGACTCTCTACGGGCTTGTGGCCTCTCAAGTAGGCGACAAAGACGTTAGCATCCGGATACCCGGACATGAACCTATGCAACTGAAGCGATTTCTTAAGGATAACATGGGTTTTGAGTATGACTTCTTACCAGCAGTTGCAGTGGCTCACATCGGTTGGGTCATAGGCTTCTTCCTCGTCTTTGCCTACGGCATCAAGTTCCTCAACTTCCAAAAGAGATGATAAAAAAGCTTCATACTTGCTGCAGATTATATAAAATAGGAAATCAAGTGTGTATTTATATATCTAAGAGAGTAAGGAAACAGAGTAGTCAGCTCCTCTTCTATCCCTTTCTTTTTCTAGCTTTAACTCTTGTATCTCTATTCTTTGGACTAGGGATGTTCATAATAGCTGCTTTTGTACTGCAGCAAGATAGACGTATGATGTATATGAAGCTCTGAGCTTAAACAAAAGCATTCCTGTAATGTTTTGTAGCTGTAATGTCTTTAATTGTTGTAATGTTTTTGTTTAATTTTTTTTACAACCATGAATCTATTTGGGATCAATATTTATGACACATATGTAGCTTTTATCTTCGTCAAACAAACTAATTTCATTGACACCCTATTGATGTTGTGAAATTAATTAATTAATTAGTTTTAAAGTTCACCAATTAGTAAAAAATGTTATTTAGGGATAATTTATACAAACTATTTCTTGTAAGAAGAATAAGCAAACCATCTATGGGTGATGTGAGATGAAAATTACATTTAATATTTCTAAAATTTAAAAAAGCATTAACACATTGTCTACTACCATTAAGCAACAGCCGCTAAATTAAAAAAATAAAATAAAAAAATTAACAATTTCCTCACGAAGCATACTCTCTCTGCTCCCACCCCCTCTTTTTTTCTTCGCCAACAAACTGCGGTTTTCAAGTGTTGATAGCAACAAGTCGCTGTTGTATCTCATGTTGAGCTGATTTGCGATTTTTAGACAGTTTGTTTTAAATTTTGATGCTTCACAAAATTTGTAAAAAGCCTAAGTATGACGTATGTTGCACAGAAACACCTCATAAGAGCCGTTTCTCCGTTTTCAAAATGTTTCGGAAACGTTTCTTATTCTCGTTTCGAACCCTATTTATATCTATTTTTTTAGATGAATGTCCGTTTCTACATTTTCATTTTCTATCGGAAACGGTTTCGTTTCCTATCGGATGGAAACATTTTCTATTTCCATGCAACATAGAGCATGACTTGTGATAATGAATCTTTTGACAGGAAACTCTTAAATATTCTCTTAAAGAGCAGTGGAAGTCGTAGCATAATCGACTGAAATTTTAGTTGAATAAAATGGTATTTTATCTTATGTAACCACATACTGGGAAGAAAGATCAAATTTGGATTTTGTCTCAATTTCTGTTATATATATATTATATATCTATATAATATAGCAAGAAGTTTTTTGAAAATGTGTAGAGACAATTTATGTTTGTGTGGCTGAGATCAATTCTCAAATTAATTCAACAGTTGAAATCCATATCCCCCCCTCCCCTGCGGCCGCCCGCCCAAAACCATCCCATCACGCCGCACGCCCAACTGTGTTTCACTCTGCCTTTCTCTCTCCCTCTCTGTTTCCCACCTGCCCGCCCAAAACTTACCCTCTTTCCCACACTGCCTCTCTTTCTCCCTCTCTCTCACCCGCGACCGACCGACCCACCCCATCATCGTCGCCCCTCGCCCGCCCCCTTCTCTGTCTCTCTCCCTCTCTCGCCGCCGCGTAACCCACCCATGCCATCGTCGTAGCTTCTGCATCCCCCGCCGCATCCTTGCATCGCCGCCCCTGCTGCGCACTGCCGTCACCCCCGCCACGCCGCCGCCGCCCACTTCCAGAAAGTCCTCTCTCTCTATATATATATATAGATATATATATATATATTTGGTGTTCACTTCCAGAAGGTATTTGGTGTTCTGCAACTGTTGCGCTGCTTCAAGACATGTATTAATTTACAACAGTTGCGCAAGTGTATTTGGTCTTCATTTAATTTAGTTTAGTGTTAATTTAATTTAGTTTAGTTTATGTATATAGATATGTGTGTATTTGATTATGTGTATGTGTGTATCTAATTGTTTGTGTATCCTATTATTTTCTGTATTTTTTATACTGTTTTATGTTTTATGTGTATTATTTGATTATGTATACAGATATGTGTGTTAATTTAGTTTAATGTAAATTCATTTAGTGTTAATTTAATTTAATTTAGTGTTAGTTTACTGTAAATTAATTTAGTGTTAATTTAATTTAGTTTACTGTATACAAATATGTGTGTTTTTTATAATGTTTTATGTTTTGTGTACATTTGATATTTTAAAATTATTAATTTAGTGTATTATATAGATATACACGTGTGTGTGTGTTAATTTAGTGTGTTAATTTAGTTTAGTGTAAATTCATTTAGTGTTAATTTAATTTACTGTATACAAATATGTGTGTTAATTTATGTACATTTGATTATTTGTATCATATTATTTTGTGTATTTTTTATAGTGTTTTATGTTTTGTGTACATTTGATATTTTAAAATTATTAATTTAGTGTATTATATAGATATACACGTGTGTGTGTGTGTGTTAATTTAGTATAGTGTAAATTCATTTAGTGTTAATTTAATTTAATTTAGTGTTAGTTTACTGTAAATTAATTTAGTGTTAATTTAATTTAGTTTACTGTATACAAATATGTGTGTTAATTTATGTACATTTGATTATTTCTATCATATTATTTTGTGTATTTTTTATAGTGTTTTATGTTTTGTGTACATTTGATATTTTAAAATTATTAATTTAGTGTATTATATAGATATACACGTGTGTGTGTGTGTGTTAATTTAGTTTAGTGTAAATTCATTTAGTGTTAATTTAATTTAATTTAGTGATAGTTTACTGTAAATTAATTTAGTGTTAATTTAATTTAATTTAGTGTTAGTTTACTGTAAATTAATTTAGTGTTAATTTAATTTAGTTTACTGTATACAAATATGTGTGTTAATTTATGTACATTTGATTATTTGTATCCTATTATTTTGTGTATTTTTTATAGTGTTTTATGTTTTGTGTACATTTGATATTTTAAAATTATTAATTTAGTGTACATTTGATTAATTAATATACACGTGTGTGTATTAATTTAATTTAGTTTAGTTTATATATACAAATATGTGTGTTAATTTAGTGTATTTGATTATGTGTATGTGTGTATCTAATTGTGTATTTGATTATTCATTATGTACATTTGATTATGTGTATCCTATTATTTTGTGTACATTTGATATTTGATATTTTAAAATTATTAATTATATAGATATACACTTGTGTCATCGCCCCCGTTGCCCCTGCAGTCGCTCACACCCGTCGTCGCCGTCACCAGGCCACAATGCAGCTCGCCTCGCCATCCCCGTCGCCCCTGCTAATGCCACATATATGTGCATGTATTTTTGTGTATGTGCGCTAGAAATGATGGTGTTGTTGTTTACATACATATAAATATATTTTGTGTGTTTGTTGCTCACTATTAGATTGTGAAGGAAGTAGTCAAATGTTTAATGTTTTCAGTTTGGAATCTAATGTTTGCAAATCTATGTATACATTTCTGTTTGTTATTCTTTGTTTAATGTTTATGTATGTACAAAAGCAATATAATGTTTCCTGTTTAATGTTTGCTGCTCATTCGAGTTACGTTTGAAATCTAATGTTTAATCTATTTGACAGAAACGCTCCCATCTCAAATGAACTCCATTTGCATTAATGTTTAATGCAAGATTTTTTTCCTATTAATTCCCACTCCACTTCCCATCTCACTTCATTTTAACTGTTTCCTCATTTCACACAAAGATTTCTTTCACATAATTCTTAATGCAAGATTTTAATGTTTAATCCATTTGCGAATAATGTTTAATCCATATGGATTAACAGAAATGCATATATATAGCGTTTCTATCAAATTTTTAATTAACGAGCGTTTCTCTCTTTATTTGAGTGTTTTTGTCAAATGAAGTGAAATGGGAGCATTTCTATCAAATGGAGTTCGTTTCTGTGTATTTATGTGTATGTATTTCTATCAAATGGTTTCTATCAAGATCTTACTGTCACTTGAATGAGCAAATACATGTCTGAGTTATGAGCATTTTTATCAAAAGATGCTCTATTGTTAATTAAAAATTTAATTTATGTATGTGTATGTAGTAAAAGATGCTATGTATGTATATAGGCATCAAAAGATGTTCCATGGGTGGCAATTTTTAAATTTTTTTAATTAAGATTAATTGATTCTGTGCATACATAAACATTAAACAGTTTATAAGCAAACTAATGTGTATTTGTATGCACAGAAGCAAACTTATGTGTATATACATAATGTTTAGAAGCAATTAAAACATTATGGACTACATTACATGTTTATGTATGCACAGATGCTCACGTTTAAAATGTTTTTTAATTTTTAGTTTGGAATCTAATATTAAGTATTCTAAATATCAATTTTTAAAAAAATTATGGACTATAACATTTGAAATTTTTTAAATAAAAAAAAACAGTCATAAATGATTTAATTTCAAAAGAAATAAAAACTTCTTTCTTTAATGATGATGAAAGGTGATTTTAAATCGAAATTGGTTACTAAAAAAGAATTCATTTATTTGTGTTATTTTTTTATTTTATTAATTCTATTTTTTATTTTATTATAATCAATTTTTTTTAATTACAATAACATAAAAAAAATGTGTTCTCGACCAAGAGTTCCTGACTCATGGGGGTCAGGGAACACAAGGGTTCCCAACCACTCATAGTCAAGAACCCAAACTTCTTCGACCTCGAATTAGGGTTCTTTTCATTGATGGCCGTAGCCATGGCGGCCAGCAACGAGCGACGATTGCCATGGACTTTCTAAGTGATAATTATTCATACCAGGTTTTGATTTTTGTTTTAATTTCATTAATATAAAAGTGAAGTCAGTTAGGAAAGATAAGAGTTCAAATTTGAACAATTGTTGTGCTCCAATTTTAATTTTATCATTTTAATGTGATTGTTAAAATACATCTTGATTATAACCCGTTAAGTATTTTTTATGCATGACAGTTATTTATTTAAATAAAATATTAAATTTTATTATTTAACTAGGAATAACCCGTGCCTGAAGGCACAGTGCAAATAAAAAGAATTGAATATTGAATTTGAACCCGAAATAATGAAGCACTGAACTTGAATATGTACTAAACTGAAAGTCTAAACTCGTTTATATCACATATCTGAAGACAATATATATAATTTTTAAATACGAAATTATAAAAAATTGAATATAAACATGTCTAAAAGTACAATATAAATAATATTAAGATTAAAATGCAATAATGTTCACTAATATTGTAAAAAAAAAATGATAAGCACTGAACAAAAAATAGAAATTCAAGTTATTATATAATTGTTAACATTTTATAATAAAAAAATTACTAAATTTATATAATAAAACACATTTATTTACAATTTGAACTAATTAAATTAAAAATTAAATATCAAACCATACATATTAGCTGCTGCCGAGGACCCTTGAAGCCCCCAACCGTTGTTGGTCAGGGGCTTCAAGGGCCCCTGACAGCGGTCGGTCGAGGGCCCGTGGGTCATCTCAGACTACTATCGCCCCCTTACCAGCCCTCACAATGCCTTGCCCTCATCTGTTGTCGCCCTTCCCGCCCCCCTCATTACCGGCTTACTCGCCGGCACCCCCCCAATGTTTAGAATAGATATATTTTAACAATCACATTAAAACTGAAGGCACGGTGCAACTAAAAAAAATCATTAAATTTGAATACAAAATAATTAAACACTGAACTCGTACACGTACTAAATTAAAAACCTAAACTCGCCATATATCACGTGTCTGAAGATAATGATATAATTTTTAAACACGAATATAAACATGCATTAAGCTAAAAATTATTTGTTCAATTTTAATGTCATAACTTTAATGAAATAAAAATGATCAAAATGTGGATATTTTGCCAAAAATTTGAGAGGGTATCATCTGAAAATATGATGCAACAACATCATTCTTCCTACACAAACACTTATATCAATGCTTGTAAAAGTGACAGACAAAATAAACCTATACAAACTACTTTAATCACAAAACAAAATGACATAAACTACTTATAAATCAATCGCTATCTCAATGAATGAACAAAAATCAAGGGAGAGGTATTGAATTACATTTTGGGTCACTAAAAAATTTGCTTAATTCAAAAACCATGTAATGAGAGGGTATGCTTTGAAAATGTAAATTGAAATCAATATAAGAAATTTTCAATTTTTCGGCAGAATATCCTTTAAAAATATGATATCACAAATATATCAATTTGTCTACAAAATTTATAAATTTTATAATCATAACCAAACCATGTCATATGCATGCTGATTACCACAAAACATCATAATATTAACCATTGTCATGCTTAAACATGACTATTTATCAATTGCCTTAAGCATCAATACAATAATAATCATTGTTCTGCCTATTTCGAACTATTTACCATTGCAAAATAAATTCATAGTTGTGGCTAAACATAAATAAGATTAAAGAATGACCACAAAACGTAATTATATATAGTAAATTTGCAAAATGGGTCATTCTTTAATTTAGCGTATGCCCGTGCCTAAAGGCACGGTGTAAATAATATTAAAATTAAAATATATTTATAATTTATACGTATTATATTCTAATAATTTTACTTGTATTAAACGCTCTATAAAACTCAAATAAGAAACAAACATATAAGATTTATAATGTTCACTAATATTATAAATCAAAATATAAGAGCAAGTAAAAAAAAAAAATTGTAAACAATGAACAAAAGATAGAAATTAAAGTTATTGTATACTTATTAATATTTTATAATAAAAAGAAAAAAATTTCTAATCCATATAATAAAACATATCAATACTATGCACACCAATTAGTGCATAGTACTCTGCACAACAACCAGTACTTTATAATCTAAAAGAAATTAAAATTAAAATACACACCAATTAGTGTTATTGACATCAAATTGTAGCTATATAAGAAAAACAAATATTATATCGTCATAAACTAAAAAAGTGAGTTAAAACTTTACATGCTATACCCATGAGGTAAGGCCAAAATACACATGGTACCACTTAATTTTAAAAGATTACATTGATGATCACTTATTTCTAATTTCTGTAACAAAAAACTCCTATCATTGGATTATCGCAGATCAATTAAAAATGTATGAAATTTTCTTCTTTATCCTTTACCAATGAGCCCAAATCAATTTTGAATTTGTCAACCCTATCTGGATTTGGACTCAGACCCATATTAGGATTTCAACTCAATCTGTGCAAATCTAGATAAAAGTTTGCCTATATTTTGGTCACAGAATCCAATTGCTCTAGGTTTGTTAACAATTGAGAAAAGGAACAACAAAAAGGAAGAAGAAAGAAAGAAAAAGAACAAAAAGTAAAAGGATCAGGGTAGTTTGCCTAGAGCAAACCTAGATCTAGGTTTCTGACAACTTTCTCCTTCTCTACCATATAAGATTAGCACAAACTCTACCAACAGAGATATCTATTATCTATAAAAATCAAGAAATGTGCCATGTTTATTTTGACTAACCTCAAGCGCACTGAATATATTTACCCAAATAATGTTAAGCACAACCCAACTCTCTGTATATTAGAAAACTCAAATGGCAAATGCAAACAACCCATGAAACAAAAAGTCATACTATCAGGTAAAAGAAACGAAATGCATTTTAAGACCCTTGAATTTCCTTCTATAAAACCATAGCCCTGTTAAACCAGATATTTGTTCAAAAATAATTAATTATTCCAAAGTGAATATTAATAACAAAAAATTTGCCTTCAATGAAGTCATAACAGGCAAACCATCCATATAATTCATCCAATACTTCATAACCATGAGATTCAATTTCAACTATAAGCTTCTTCAAGAAACTTTTCAATTAAGGTATATGAAAATTTCATCCTGCATTAGTAACAGAAATAAAATGAATAATAAAACTCTGCAAAAGATAAATGTTTAAATATTGATTGTTTGAAAATTATGATAAAATAAATCAACAACAGTAGTAAATACATTTAAAAATTAGTATCACTTCTGCTTTATATGGAATAAAAAAGGTATAGTTCTAGTTAGCAAAAAAAATAAAAGAACTACATTTCTAAATTCATAAAGTTAAATTCAAAATCTCATTCTTAATCAATTGGTAGTCATCCCAATATATAAGATATGACAAATTTATGATTGAATCATCTATAAATTTAAAAACGAATTCATATTTACACCGTAACCAATTTCACATTTCTTTAAGTACCAAAAATTCAACACCTAAAGATAAAAATATTAAATTTTGAATTAAGTTTTCTATTTTTGATAAAAATATTTAACACACTAAAAATAATATTTGATCATCCATGATTTAATAAAAAAAAATTCTAAATGTCAAATTCTTAAAAAAAAATAAAAAACAGTGGTGTTTTTCATATTGTTTTTTTTAAAAAAAAATTACACACAGTCGTGTTTTTTTATTTAAAATTTAAAAATTATACTATTTTCTTTACTGTTGATTTAAAATTTATACTTGGATGCTAGGCACATGAAATCAAAACAAAACCCAGATCAAATCAAATCCAACTACATCGAAGGAAAATGCGTAAAGGCAAATTTGCAGCAGACTCACCATAATCAGACGCAGTCTTGAACGCACGGAGAAAATATGAAAGAGAGAGAGACCCAGAAATTTGAATCAGTTTGCATGTAGCGACATATGTCTAACATTCCCGCAAGAGAACAAAACCCAAAAACTATACTGCACAAAAAATCCACTGCGCTCTCCATCTACTTGAGACCAAATGGCAATTTATTTATATAAATATTTATGAATACAACAAATACAGACCCACATTATATTTTCTAGAAGAAAAAGAATATTTAAGTATTAAATACTTTAAAAATTAATTTTAAAACTACAAGAATATATATACATACACACAGTTGCGATATACATACACTTAGGAGAGAAAGAATGAGAGATACATACACACAGAAATAAAGGGATGAGAGATACATACACTATGACTTAGAGCTTCATGTGCGGCTGTAGACAGAAATTGAAAGCACCCCCGCCCGGATATCCCAACCACCCGGTCTATCTGAACGAAAATGCTTACGTAGAGGAGAGAAAAATAGACAAGACAAATATTCCCAGGCATGCATACATAGACAATACGACAGCAAAAGCAAAAATAGTAAACGAGCATGCCCACAAGTACCCCACTGAAACAGCGGTCATGGAGTATATAAAAATACATACAGACCCTGTGCCGACATTAGGAGATGCAAGTGACAACCTGGCACAGTCAAAATAAAAGATAGCAACTCTGTCAAGACATCAGAGATGATGGGGGCAGCTAATTGTACACCTTACCAACACGGCTGGCTGCTAGGTGGTACGATCCTCGCTCTCAACTCTGTCAAGACTCAACAAGTTTATATGAAAAGGAAGTCTATAACATGAATCGAAGAAGAGATCACCCCAAATACAAACCCACATGTACACACAAGCCATGTGACGCCACCAAACAATAGTGCCGCGAAATAAAAACACATACCGGTCCTTGGGGCCCACATAACACACCTAGCACCCATGTCCCATACCAACCTGCGGTTGCCCTGGAAGGCAACATATATCTCCATAAGTCTGTGCGCACTGTCCCGGGTCGGTACTCCCGTCACCCGTATCCCTGCCGGTACTTCCGACAGCTAAGCCAAAGGCTCTCTCGGAACGGTACTCCCGTCCGAGAACTAAATAATACCAGTATCCATGCAATGCACATAAAATGCAATGGCGTATTGAGCATCAACATGATACAAGGCGCCCATACATCCAGGCATCAGGCCATGCTCCGCCCACATAGTAAATCACACGCGATGCATATGCCCGTGCTGGATGCAACCTAGCCAACTAGAATGTCCGTGACCAAGTATAACCAAATCATGATAATCCCAATATGTAGCCCGTACCCATGTGCACATCATACCATGCAACAAGAATAAAATATAGCAGGCATGCTATGATCACATAACGGCAGAGCTAGTCAGCAGTGCCTGGCACTGGTCAGCAGTCAGTGACTAGGAGAGACCATCTGACGGCCTAAGACAGACCGTACGACAGTCACACCTACACCGAACAGCCAATCCCTGCCCCTACTGCACAACTGCTCTAACCAATAAATAACCAAAAATCCAATAATAATACCCAACAGCTAAGAACCTAGCCCCGGGTGAGTACAACATCATTCCCATAGATTTGGGGGTGGTACAAACCTCCGTAGGCAACCAATGGATAAAACCCTCGACACCCGGTTAATAAATTAAATTTTTAAAACACACCGTTTTAAATCCCATAATTTATTAACAGCTGAATCAAACGAAGGGAGGTCAAATAATTTGACAACGAAAGTAACGACGAGGTGGGTGAAAAGAAATTGCCTTAACAGAGATATCCTTAGGCTCGTTTGGTCCAAAAGCAGTAAAAATTAAACCAACTGCAATATCCCAATTAATTGCCAAAATTAACAAAATTGGACGCAAAACGAAATTCTGACCATACAGAATATTAATTACTAGCTGCTCTATATACCTGGATAATTAAATCTGGAATTAAACGCAATTTAATCTGAATTTTTCAACCCCCAAATCTCACAAATTTCTCCTGTGCGCGCGCTGGTTTTTCTCCGAAATTGCTGCTGTTTTTATGCTCAAAATCACGCCCGAAATCGGGTTTAAATGCTGCCAAAAAGAAGCGGAGGAGACGCGGCCATGTGGCAGCGCGCGGGCCAGCCATTGGGAGGCCACCGCCTCACCAAAACGACGTCGTTTCGGACGTCCAGTGGCTAATTAAAATCAGCCAAAAATTCTCCCCTCGCGCGTAGCCCCCGCGACTCGAAGCCGCGTCCACCGCCTGGCAGCCTCACGCGCGACCGCTCGCGCCCGCATGAGTCTTCGATATATATATAACTTATATTATATTTAAGGTGATTTTGAGCCTTTTCTGTAATACACGCCAGCACCCGAAACTTCCCATTAATTACACTCTCACCCCCTATAATAATTACAGTAATGCCTGAAACTTCCAAAAATCACAGAATTTAATTTATTTTAATTTTTTTAAATCCCAGAAATTCCTAAAATAACAAAATTAATTATCCTAATTTTTTATTTCCATAAAATCATATAATTAAATTTTTATTTAATCCCAACAACTTATTTCAATATTTCTTTTAAATCCAATTACCCCAAAATTAAATTAAATTGACATTTATGGGACGTTACAGAAATGAAGATCAGCAACCTTAGAGCAAAACGAACAGGAAAAAAAAAGAAAAGAAATCTAGATAAAGAATTTCCAACAAACAGATACAGAAAGAGAGGAAAAGGACTTTCGAAATAGAATAACAAAAAAACAAAGAATATAACATAACAGAAATGCACATACAAACATAAAATCTAAAGCCTCGACTGAGTGGAGTGAAAAGACTTAGCAACCAAATTGGAAGCAGCAGCAGCACCACAAGAACTAAACTTAAAGGAACTATATACATACAGTCGCAATGGATATACATACAGTTGCGACCGCCCCAAGCTGCTGCGCCACCGCCATCACCGGTCGATTCCGCGGCGACCCATCACGGCCGCACCTCACACGACCGCCTGCGCGCAGCTGCTGCTGCCATGGCGGACCCCCAGCCAGCCTCCAACGTCGTCGCCTGCTCGCCACGACCACCACTGGTAGCCTCCACCAACCGCCGCTGCTCTGTCGGCCATTGGTCGATCACTGCTGCCGCCCTACTCGCTACACCGCCACCGCCTTCGGCCGCCTCCACCGTTGCTGCTGCCTTAGCCGCCATCGTTGGTCACCGACGCCTCCTCCGCGACTCGCCGCTGCCACCGATCGACCGTCTCTCTCTCGCGATTGCTCTTGGCCACCTGCTATTTCTTCTCTCTCTCTCTTCATTTGCTCTCTCTTCTTCTCTCGGCCACAATCCCAATGCCTAAAGGTTTTTAAATTTTGAAGGCCACTGTAGAAACTTGGTTGTGTGAATGTGCGTTGGGCAGAGAGGGAAGAACATGTGAGTGTGGAGGATGGGATGGTTTTTGGAGGGGAAATGTGTTGATCTCATCCATTGAAGTTCTTGAAAATTAATCTCAACCATCCAAAAAATGTCTCCCTCACATTTGTCTTTCAATTTCAAAAACCATCCTCCCTTATTATATAGATTTAGTAGCAACTGATTTGGAAATAACATGACATTGCCAAATAAATCCATGTTAACTATTTCGTATTGCTAATTTTTTATTTTTTGGTGTCTAAAATTATATAACCAAATATTTTTAGGTTGAAGTACAACAGTTATGAACAATATCACTATTTTTGTCAAGTAATTTTTTTTTTCTTCATATAATTTTAAGTACCTCTCTTATAATGTAAGGCCTATTTTTTTTTTAAAAAAAAACTTATCATATCTAATTTTCTTCTAATAGAATGTTTTTTTCCTCATACTTTATAGGTGGATGGAGACTTACACCGAACCGTAACATCAATTCCGTTTATTAATTTTTTTATTTATGTGTATAAAATTTTATTTATCACTCTAACGTGTTTGTATGTATAGGTTCAATTTCTTCAAGAAAGAAATGTTAATATTGTTATTCGCGATGAGCGTGACCTTAATACTATTTGCATTCGTGAGGTAAGGATATACATTTTCTTATCATTTTAAAAATAATTTATAAATATATTTTACTTATTTTTTATTATAGACAAAGGCAAAGGAAAAAAGAAAAGGCTATCCCTTCTGGCAAAAGAAAGAAAAATGCACATCATGTGGTATGGTTTCTCAACAAGTTTTAAAAGTTTCTTTTTCGAATATTGTCATATTAATTTTTTTAGGAATTACATAGTGTCATGTACTCTTTTCTATGTACATTTTTAAAAAGTTTCTTTTCAAATATTTATTCAAAATTCTTTTTATTGAATGTGGAATGTTTTTCTAAAACATGTTAAAGTAAGCATTAATCTGAATTTTTAATATGTTTGTCTATTAAAAAGAGAAGAAAATTTATAAGAGAAAAACATAAAAAAAATAGAAAACTACATAATATAGTTTTTTTAATTTTTTATTTTTCTTATAAGAAATTTTTAGGGATAGAACATGAAGAATAAAAAAGAAAGTAGAAAACATTACACACTAAAGAGATGGGTAGTGTCTTTAAACCAACAAGTGCATACTCCTAAAATATTCTCATTATAGGCACACAATGATAATGTGTTATCAAAAGCTACATTGGCCCAACGTGCACGACGAGAACGTGAAAAAAATCAAAAGTCATGTTCTGCATACCAATTGGGACAACACCTACGACGAGAACGAGAAAGATCAAAGGAATGTATTAACCCAAGACAATCTTCTTTAACACCAATTCGTCGCGATCGCACTGGGCTGGAGTGGGAAACAATAACTGAAGATTCTTATTCGATAAAAAAACAAATAATGGTTACCCATCATTCTACATGTTCGTTTTCTATGCCAATCACATCTTTAACTCCGCAAAGAAATCGGTAAACTACTGTATATAATCTTGAAATACATACTTTTACTCATATCGTTTTGTTTTACAAATTTTTATTTATACACAAATATTCGTAGGTCTACTCCTATAAATCAATTTCTTCAAGAAGATTTATGTACTAATAATGAATTAGAAGACATGCCTATGAGTACATCAATTGACGTCCGGGTACACAAGGATTCTTGCCGCCATTATCTTGGCAAAATGGATGTATTATGTCCTTATTGTTCAGCCTTACATTGGATGGATGAAAAATTGACAAAATCATCTATGAAACGTCCCTTATTCGGAACTTGCTGTTTGAAAGGAAATGTTAGGCTACCTTTACTTATTATACCCCCTCCACCACTTCAGGCGTTGTATGATGGGAATAATGATCAATCAAAATCCTTTTGAAGTTATACTCGAGTGTACAACGCAGCCAATGCTTTTACGAGTCTTGGTGCTACATTAAATCCTAGAGTACTCAGTGGAATGGGCCCTACATCATTCACAATTCATGGGAATTGCGACATCGAACAGGATCACTATAACCACAACCAGGACAGGATGCGAGTTATGCTCAATTGTATATCTATGACCCTGATTCAGCTTTAGAAATTCGTAATCGTAGAAATCCTATCTTGAGAAGGGATATTCTCAAAACTATTCAGGATAGTTTGTTACAAGTCAATGCATTTGTAGATAAATTTCGCCAGGCTCATGTCATTTTACATCAATTAGACTCTGTAGGACACAATCTACCTGCTCATCTTCATTACAATTCAAGAACTGATTGACGTCGGTATAACCTACCAATTGTAGATGAGATTGTGATTGTAATACTGGGTGATGGAACAGAGATAAGTGGAATGAGAGATATTATCTTACATTTTCGAGGAAATAATGAGTTGATGCAAATTAATGAATGTCACCTAGCATATTTGCCATTACATTATGTTCTATTATTTCCATATGGTGAGCTTGGATGGGAACCTGAATTGAAATTGTGGAATGTTCAATATGATCGACCTTCAATTGATCAACTTACTCAAATGGATTTTTATAGTTATCGTTTGTTTGAACGACCCACAGAGTATTCAACAATTTTGAGAGGTGGAAAACTATTTCAAGAGTTTTTGGTAGATGCTTGGGCTGCAACTGAGCAAAATCGATTGACATACTACAAGCTTAATCAAGTGAAACTTCGGGCTGAGCTTTACCAAGAGTTGTCAGATATGGATCCAGATTATATGCGACCTAGTCAAATTGGTCAAAGGTTTATTTTGCCATCTTCATTTACTGGTAGTCCAAGACATATGTTTGAAAATTTTCAAGATTCAATGGCTATCACGCGATACAATCAACACCCAGATATTTTTCTGACCATGACTACAAATCCCAATTGGCTAGAAATTACTTCAGCATTATTACCACATCAAAAACCTATTGATCATCCTGATTTAATTGCCCGTGTTTTTAAGTTAAAGAGAAAATGTTTGATGAAGGTGATAGAAACAAATAAGGTGTTTGGAAATAAAATTGCACATGTTTTTATAATTGAATTTCAAAAACGAGGCCTCCCTCATACGCATGCACTTTTATTTCTTAAGGGTCCAAACAAAATTCAAACATGTGCGCAAGTAGACAAATTAGTCTATGCAGAATTTCCAGACCCAAAAGATGATCCTGTACTTTTTGAAACTATCAAATGTTGTATGGTACATGGATCGTGTGGTGCTCGAAATCCGCAAGCACCATGTATGGAAAATGGTAGATGCACTAAGAGATACCCTCGAGTTTTTATAGAAACAACAACTATGGATCAAGATGGATACCCTATCTATCGTTGTCGCAATAATGGTCAAGTACATACTGTGAGGGGGCAAGAAGTTGATAACAGGGATGTCGTGCCATACAATGCATATATTTCTAAACTTTTCAACTGTCATATAAATGTGGAAATTTGTGTCGGGATGAGATGTGTCAAGTATATACATAAGTACATTTATAAGGGTTATGATCGTACAACGATGGTGTTAGGAATGATAAATGAGATTCAACAATATCTCGATTCAAGGTATATTGGACCTCCAGAAGCTGCTTGGCGAATATTTGGTCATCCTTTGCATGCAGAGATGCCAACAGTTGTACGATTGACACTTCATTTACCCGGAATGCATCGCGTTGTTTTTAACCCAGAAGAGTCATTAGAAACGATTCAAATCTAGAGTTGGTCAACAAATGTCAACTCTTACTGGCTTCTTTGCATATTGTGCTAGCAGTGAAGATGAATGTCCATTCATTTATCAAGAATTTTCACAACATTATGTTTGGCTCAAGTCGGAAAAGAGATGGAAATCAAGAGAAAGGGGATTTGCAATTGGTAGAATGTATTTTGCTAGCCCTAATTGTGGTGAAAGATTTTATCTGCGTTTATTACTAACCGTTGTCAAAGGACCAAAGTCGTTTCAGTCTTTACGCACGGTCGATAATGTTGTGCATGATACATTTAAATTAGCATGTGTTGCAAGGGGGCGTTTAGAAGATGATGAAGAATGGATACAATGCTTGAAAGAGGCGGTAGTTATGAAAACTGGATATCAATTGAGGAGATTATTTAGTATTATTCTCACCCAGTGCTCTCCACTAAATCCATGTGCATTATGGAATCAATTCTCAACGCATATATGTGATGATCTTGCACATAAGATTCGTACATTGTTTGCCATTTCTAACCAAATTGAGGCTCAAATTAAAGATTATGGTCTCCATCTTTTGAATAAAATGCTTCATGAATCAGGCAAAAGTTTAATTGACTTCCCACCCATGCCACAACCTACTGCAAATTGGAGTGCAGTAATTGGTAATCAATTGATATTCGAACATCGATAATTGCAGAGTGAGGCACAACAGATAGATCCACAAATTTCTATTGATTGTCTCAACAATGGACAGCGGAATGCTTATAACACAATCACTTCTTCAGTTTTTCAAAATAAATGAGTTGTTTTCTTTCTGAATGGGGGTGCTGGAACAGGGAAAACATTTTTGTACAATATGATAGCATTAAAATGTCGCAACCTTGGGCATATTGTTATTACTGTGGCTTCATCTGGAATTGCATCATTGTTACTGGTCGGAGGTCGCACTGCACATTCAACATTTTCTATCCCATTAGATGTGTTGGAAAATTCAAATTGTGGGCTTAATAAACAATCATTACAAGCTGAGTTATTTAGAGAAACAAAACTCATAATTTGGGATGAAGTTCCGATGCAACATAGACATTATGTTGAGGCGGTTGATCGTACATTGAGGGATATTTGTGATAGTGACAAGCCATTTGGGGGTATTACTGTTGTTCTTGGTGGAGACTTTCGACAAATCTTACTAGTTATACCCAAAAGAATTTGTGAGCAAATTGTGAATGCATCATTAAAACATTCTGTTCTATGGAAGCATATACATATCTTAACTTTGGATTTGAATATGTGCTTGAATCATGAAGACCGTGAAAATGCTAATTTTGCAAATTTTTTGATGGAGGTAACACTACTATAACCTTTGTGTCATATTATATAGATTATTTTAAATTAATAAATTGTGTTTTCATTCTTATTTTTTTCTTGATTTCACTTTTTTTAGATTGGGACCAATCCTCAAGAAATCGTTAACCTTCCATCAACAATACACAAATGTCAAGATTTGAATGAATTACTCTCTACAGTTTACCCACGGTTGAACATAATAGAGACGTCAACCCCAACATTTTTAACTGAACGCACAATTTTGTCTGCGCGTAACAATGATGTCAGTGACATCAATACTACTGCATTGAATATCTTTCCAGGGAGATTACATACTTATCTTGCAGCAGATAAAATGTCTGAAGATAATGAAGTCGATCCTACTATTACAAATAGATATCCTAATGAATATTTAAATTCATTGGATCCTTCTGAATTGCCAACTTTTAAGTTCGAGTTGAAGGTGGGTTGTCCTATAATATTGTTGAGAAACATTGCACCGAAAGATGAACTATGTAATGGTACAAGATTGATGGTTACTAGTGTTTAGTTACATAGATCTTATCATATGCGCAGCGGAAATTAAAATTTAATTTGGAGGTATCCCGTTTTTCAGAAATTATGGTTTAATAAAACGAAGGCATAAACGAAAAATACCTCTTTGATGAAATCTTATTTCACCGTTAGATTTCCCGCCGTATAATCCTCCAAGTGTAGGATGCCGAGTCGGTCCACCCGAAATCACTTCTATTCAAGAATATCAAAGAGAGAAGATAAGTAGAAGAAATTTTTCACAAAAATTTCTAACTTACCTCTTGGATTCAAGAACACTTCTCCAAAATTCTCTCTACATTCAAGTGAATCAAGAAGACACTTATTAGAGAAAATAAGAGTTTGGAGCTATTTATAGTTCCAATTAAAAACTATTCTTCATTAAATGGGTTGGGCTTCTCAAGCCCATTCCATTTAATGCAATTGGACCAAGCCCAATCCAATGGAATTTATTTGAATCCAATAGTGCCATTGGGCCAAGCCTAATGTACTAGCAAAAGGCCCAACCCAATCTATGATTAAATAATTACATTCATAATATAATTATTTAATTACTCTTATTTATCCAATAAATAAATGCACTATAATTAGTAATTATAAAATTACTAATTTATTTATTTTCTCTTTGAAAGTAATTTCTTTTTGGGTGGGACTTTCTGGGTCCACAAATAAATTGGCAACAAGAATAATCAACAATTAATTCTCGTAAACCATGAGTGACATCTAGCAATATATCATGATTACCCAATTTATTGTGAAGCGGGTATTGTGAACCTTTTACTACGTTACCATACAATACGGTCCTTCTATCATCCTATATCCCGACAAGATATGAGATCATGGTCAGTAGGTCGAATCTCTTAATCTTGTCATATGACCAAATCCAAAATCAATCTTGACAAATTATGACACAACCCGTATGGAACAAATTCCATCGTCATATTACCTCGGCCAAGGATTTATCGTCAAGTGATTACTGGATCGCATAGGATATCTTCCTCATAAATCTCGAGGTGATAGATTCCATGTCTAATGCACACATACCTCATGTATCACTGAATCAGGCACATAGATACGTATGATTATCCTTGATTAGAACAACCACATGATATCGTTGATATCCTAATCCACCAATACACAGATATCCATGTCATCTCAGGTCTAAGGACTAGTTGTAAAATCGCAGCTAACATTAAATCATTGACCCGTGAGAAATAACCCATGTGATTTAATGTTAACAGTCCCGTTCAGTGAACTCGTTCTTGTAACGAGCACCCACTTATCTTCCTTCTATAGCTCATACAGAATGGCACGAGACTCACCAACCTTATCTTTCAGTATCTCATACTGAAACAAGGAGGAAGACAATGTGCTGGCCTTTACGAGTTGCTATCATCCATGATAGGAATTCTATGGCCAGGAACATGTTTATAGTATAACAAATTGTGGATTATCCGTAACTCGTATTCTTAACACTTAAGAATGGTATCCACTTCTTATTATACTAATGGATATATGTTTTATAATTTAAACCATATTGCAATTTAAATAAAAACATAAACTTGCCATTTAAATAATATTTAAAGAATTACAAGATCGAGTCCCTTTGTGTCACTGGAACTGGTCTTTAGGGCTCATATCTAACAATCTCCCACTAGCACTAAGACCATTCAGTGTGGTATCTCATACCCCACCTATCTAGATGAAAATCTAGTTGCTTCTGGTTCATGGCCTTAGTCAGTGGATCTGCTGCATTCTGTGATGTATCTATTCTCTGCACATTGACATCTCCTCTACCAATGATCTCTCTAATGAGATGGAAGCGTCTTTCAATATGTTTGGACTTCTGGTGAGACCTCGGTTCCTTAGCTTGCGCTATGGCTCCATTGTTGTCGCAAAACAAGGGGACGGCAGACTTTATAGAAGGAACCACTCCAAGTTCTGTCACAAACTTTTTGACCCAGACTGCTTCCTTTGCAGCATCCGATGCTGCAATATACTCGGCTTCTGTTGTAGAATCGGCAGTCGTATCCTGTTTGGAACTCTTCCAACTGAATACTCCTCCGTTGCAGGTAAACACATATCCAGAGATAGACTTTCTATCATCAACATCTGATTGAAAATCAGAATCTGTGTAACCCTCCACTTTCAATTCTCCTTCACCATAAGTAAGGATCAAATCCTTAGTTCTTTTCAAATATTTAAGGATATTCTTAACGGCAATCCAGTGTTGCTCACCTGGATTAGACTGATATCTGCTTGTAACACTTACAGCATGAGCAATATCAGGCCTAGTACATAGCATTGCATACATTAGGCTTCCTATTGCTGAAGCATAAGGAATCCTAGACATGCGTTCTCTCTCTTCTTGTGTCTTGGGGCACATATCACGAGAGAGGTGGATTCCATGTCTAAAGGGCAACAGTCCTCTTTTGGAATCTTCCATGTTGAACCTCTTCAACACTCTTTCTATGTACTTATTTTGGGAGAGTCCTATCAATCTCTTGGTTCTATCTCTATAGATCCGTATACCGAGAATATAGGCTGCTTCTCCCAAATCTTTCATGGAGAACTTACTTGACAACCAGACCTTTATTTTTGACAACAACCCTACATCATTCCCAATGAGTAAGATATCATCTACATATAAGACCAAAAATGCTATTGCACTCCCACTAGCCTTTTTATAAACACAGGGTTCATCAACGTTTTGTATGAAACCAAACGATTTGACTTCATCATCAAAACGAATGTTCCAACTTCTGGATGCTTGCTTAAGACCATAAATGGATCTCTTAAGCTTGCATACCTTCCCTGCGTTAACTTTAGGTGTGAAGCCTTCAGGTTGTTCCATATAGATTTCCTGATCTATATAACCATTTAAGAAGGCTGTTTTCACATCCATTTGCCAAATCTCATAGTCATAATGAGCAGCAATGGCTAGTAAAATTCTGATGGATTTAAGCATGACGACTGGAGAAAAGGTTTCTTCATAGTCAATCCCTTGTCTTTGTCGATAACCTTTTGCCACAAGTCTTGCTTTATAGGTCTCTACCTTTCCATCTGAACCTATCTTCTTCTTGAAGACCCATTTACATCCAATAGGTACTATACCTTCTGGTGGATCTACAAGAGTCCAGACTTGGTTCTCATACATGGAATCCATTTCAGATTTCATGGCTTCTAGCCATCTTTTCGAGTCGATATCTGATATCGCCTCTTGGTAAGTGGTAGGATCATCTGAGTGATCATTGTCTCCTACAAGGAACAACTCTTGTTCATTTAGAAAACCATATCTCTCAGGTTGATGGGGTATCCTCTCACTTCTTCTAATGGGACGTGCAACACTCGACCCTGGCTCCTCAATTGGTACTTGGACATCTCGTGGCATAGTTTCAGGCTCGGTGAACCCTTCACCAAGTTCTATTTTCCTTTCATTGCCTCTTTCTTGAATAAACTCTTTTTCAAGAAAAATGGCATTCCTGCTTACAACTACTTGTTGCAGTTCAGGAATATAGAACTTCATATCCTAAGGTATCTTTAGGATAACCCACGAAACTACCCTTTAAAGATCGTGTCTCAAGTTTCTCTGATTTAAGCTTTTTCACAAAAGCTGTACATCCCCAAATCTTAACATGTTTAAGACTGGGCTTCCTATCAAACCATATCTCATGTGGTGTTGTAGGAACTGACTTGGAAGAAACTCTGTTTAAGATATATATTGCAGTAAGAAGGGCGTGTCCCCATAGAAACAAAGGTAAGTCTGTACAACTTAACATACTTCGAACCATATCTAATAAAGTCCGATTCCTCCTTTCTGAAACTCCATTCAGTTGAGGCGTTCCTGGTGGGGTCCGTTGTGAAATAATACCTGAGACTTTAAGAAAATCTTCAAACTCGTTACTAAGATACTCGCCTCCACGATCTGATCGTAAGGCCTTTATCTTTTTACCAGTTTGATTTTCTACTTCAGCTTTAAAATCTTTGAATATTTCAAAAGATTCAGATTTATGTCTCATGAGATAAACATATCCATATCTAGACATATCATCTGTAAAAGTTATAAAGTATTGATAACCTCCTCGGGCTATTACATTAATAGGCCCACACACATCCGAATGTATAAGTCCTAATAATTCTGTGACCCTTATACCTTGCCCAGTAAAAGGCAATTTTGTCATCTTTCCAAGGATACAAGATTCACAAGTTGGATATGGTTCAGAACCTAATGGACCCAAAAGCCCATCTTTCTCCAACTTAGTGATTCTGTCATCCCCTATATGACCCAATCTGTAATGCCACAGAATTTTAGAATTTGGGTTATCACGTGGTCTCTTATTATTATTTGATACATGCAGATGCTCACTATTATCAACAGTCACATTCAAAATGTAAAGACTATTGACAAAATTACCAGTAGCAATCAATTTATTTCTAAAATAAATTTCACAAACATTATTCTTAAAAGAAAATTCATAATTTTCTTTCACCAATACAGGAATAGAAATAATGTTCTTAAAAGCTCCAGGTACACATAAACAATTGTTTAAAATTAAACTATGTTCATGTGATAAAATTAAAGATACAGTGCCGATAGCTGTGGCTGCAACTCTTGCCCCATTTGCTACCTTTAGCACAATCTCATTATCTGCAAGCCTTCTACTTTGTTCCAGATCCTGTATAGATGCACAAACATGAGTTGTCGCTCCAGAATCTAGAATCCATAAAGTAGAAGAGTAAGCAATGGAAAAATACTCATGAACTATCATCATACCTGTCGCTTCCTTCTTCAAGGAACTAAGGTAATCTTTACAGTTCCTTTTCCAATGTCCCTCTTTGCCACAATGGAAACATTTTCCTTTGGCAACAGTTTTTCCCTTCTTCTTTTCAATCACTTTAGTTGCTTGGGTGGCCTTCTTTTTACCTTTCCCCTTTCTAGTCTTACTAGTAGAGGACACAGCCATCACAGTGCCTGTTTTCATGGTACCCTGGGCCGTTATTAGCATATTCATAAGTTCCGCCGGGGTACACTCAATCTTGTTCATATAGAAGTTTGAAATAAAACCCCCATACGAATCTGGCAAAGACTGAAGAATTGCATCTATTTGAAGATATTGATGCATTGGAGCATCTAATTCATTCAGTTTATCTATCCAGGAGATCATTTTGAGAACATGGTCTCCAACTGATCCTCCAGCAGACATCTTTGCTCGAAAGATTGATTTAGATATCTCATATCTAGCACTTCGACTTCGCTCACCATACAACTCTTGTAAACGAGCAATAATCGAATACGCATTTGGCATCTTATTATGCTGCCGCTGTAACTCTTGACTCATAGTAAGCAAGATGTAACTCTTAGCAACAAGATCATCATCTTGCCACTTATTGAGTGTATCTTGTTCCTCCTGAGTAATATGTTCAACAGTTGGCTCAGGGATAGGCGTTTCCAAGATATATGTGATTTTTTCCAAGTTTGTAATCAATTTCAAATTTAGAAGCCAGTCGTTGAAATTTGGTCCAGTTAGCCGGTTTGCGTCAACAAATTTAGAAAGTGCATTTAGTGAAGCCATTTGATATATCTGCAGAAAATAAGTAGATTATTAGATATCTTGTTTTCTTAACTATCTGATTTTGGTCTTTAAATCAAATAGTACCTCCCACTGAGTTTTTCAAATTCCTTACTCCCATTTAAAGGAACAAGCAAATTCACATTGGCATGAATTCTAGTGGGTATTTGGATTCTTATTAATTTTATTACTCCTCACATAATAGATTCTTGGAATAATAAATTCAATAAGTGGACAACGCTTGTCCAGTACATCTTATGTATGGCCCAAATATTTTGTTTCGGCTCCCAGTCCAATGTACCTCACATAATAGTTTCTTGGCAATTGAACATAGTTAAATCATACCATCACGCTGACAAGTCTGCACAGTTGAATATCGATTGCCTCACATAATAGATTCTTGGGTCACGATATTTGTGCATCCCCATCTCATCAAATGTTTTAAATAGAAATTAAAGTATTTTAATCAATGTGCAACCCCTATGTATCCATAGCCGATCAACACACAAATTAAAAAGCCCCAATTTCTACCGTGATGGAGAGCCCCGATTAGATTGTCTTAACTCTTAAGGTCCAACCGGTTACAATTTAATTTTATAAATATGGGAGATTTTTTTAATTAATTGGTCTCACTTTTCACATGCAACGTTTTAACATACATCAACTATGTAAATAAACATTGCATAAAATTAGTCGATATGGTCATGGACTCAATCATGCATTCTAAGCGCAATTCCAGCCATTGGAATTGTGCGGTGCATTCGTGGGTGAATAAATAAGGAAACGCCTATAACTATTACAAGCATAACCCTTTCACATAGGGTCTTCATTTCCTTGATTATTTTGCCATCAATGACTTTACTCCAAGCCGTGCCTCGATTGATGTGAATCCATTGCTTTTACAATTTACTATAAACTACTTTTACAATAAAATTAAAACAATAAATAATTATTTTACAACCGTCATGAAAAAGACGGCTACCTTCGGCACGCAGGCCGTTAAATAAAATAATCCATACATCCACATCACACATACATCATCCATGTAGTGTCCTAAGTCCATGACCATTACCGATATGCAACAAGGCATCCACAACATGCTATTAACAATTAAAAGCATATTATAAGCAATCATATGATTATTGGACAATTGTATAACTAATTATACATTGGTATTTTTTTAAATAATAAAATAAATAAATAAAATAATAATAACAATTATTATTATTTATTTTATTCATTATTATTATTATTTTAAATAAAACAAATAAATAAAACAAATAATAATAACAATTATTATTATTTATTTTATTCATTATCATTATTATTTTAAATAAAACAAATAAATAAAACAAATAATAATAACAATTATTATTATTTATTCTATTTTTATTTTTAAATAATAAAACAAATAAATAAATGAAATAATAATAACAATTATTATTATTTATTTTATTTATTATTATTTTAATTATTTTAAATAAAACAAATAAATAAAACAAATAATAATAACAATTATTATTATTTATTTTATTATTATTTTTTTTATTAAAAAATAATAATAAATAAATAAATCTGCCAATGGCAGACAGAGGGGGGGGCAGCCCCCACTGCGCGCACAGTGCGCGCGCATAGTGCGCGCACTGCGCGCGCATTCCGCGCGGTGGTGCGCGGGCGGGGCCCGCGCACCCACCAGCGCGCGGCGCTGGTGCGCGGGCCCTGCCCTCGCACCTGCCCGCGCGGCGCGGGCTAGCCCCGCGCCTTGCGCGCATGGGCGCGCATCTGGGCGCGCCCATGCGCGCCCAGCGCGCCCAACGCTCGCGTCTGGGCGCGCTGGGGCGCGCCCAGCACGCACCCAGCGTGCTGGTTGCCCCCCGGGATGCACCCGGTACTGCCCGTCCGTCCCGAAACAAATTTCGATACTTCCAGCTACGCCAAAACTGATTCCAGCACTGTCTAACAGTGTTAAATCAGTTTTAAAACGCTGCCGGCATGCAACTCTTCTTCGGATCTCATCCAAAATTGTTTTATTTTTCAAAATACCAATTCAATGTCCAATAATCACATGAATAAAACCATAAAACTGAAAAACGATGGCTCTGATACCACTGTTTAGTTACATAGATCTTATCATATGCGCAGCGGAAATTAAAATTTAATTTGGAGGTATCCCGTTTTTCAGAAATTATGGTTTAATAAAACGAAGGCATAAACGAAAAATACCTCTTTGATGAAATCTTATTTCACCGTTAGATTTCCCGCCGTATAATCCTCCAAGTGTAGGATGCCGAGTCGGTCCACCCGAAATCACTTCTATTCAAGAATATCAAAGAGAGAAGATAAGTAGAAGAAATTTTTCACAAAAATTTCTAACTTACCTCTTGGATTCAAGAACACTTCTCCAAAATTCTCTCTACATTCAAGTGAATCAAGAAGACACTTATTAGAGAAAATAAGAGTTTGGAGCTATTTATAGTTCCAATTAAAAACTATTCTTCATTAAATGGGTTGGGCTTCTCAAGCCCATTCCATTTAATGCAATTGGACCAAGCCCAATCCAATGGAATTTATTTGAATCCAATAGTGCCATTGGGCCAAGCCTAATGTACTAGCAAAAGGCCCAACCCAATCTATGATTAAATAATTACATTCATAATATAATTATTTAATTACTCTTATTTATCCAATAAATAAATGCACTATAATTAGTAATTATAAAATTACTAATTTATTTATTTTCTCTTTGAAAGTAATTTCTTTTTGGGTGGGACTTTCTGGGTCCACAAATAAATTGGCAACAAGAATAATCAACAATTAATTCTCGTAAACCATGAGTGACATCTAGCAATATATCATGATTACCCAATTTATTGTGAAGCGGGTATTGTGAACCTTTTACTACGTTACCATACAATACGGTCCTTCTATCATCCTATATCCCGACAAGATATGAGATCATGGTCAGTAGGTCGAATCTCTTAATCTTGTCATATGACCAAATCCAAAATCAATCTTGACAAATTATGACACAACCCGTATGGAACAAATTCCATCGTCATATTACCTCGGCCAAGGATTTATCGTCAAGTGATTACTGGATCGCATAGGATATCTTCCTCATAAATCTCGAGGTGATAGATTCCATGTCTAATGCACACATACCTCATGTATCACTGAATCAGGCACATAGATACGTATGATTATCCTTGATTAGAACAACCACATGATATCGTTGATATCCTAATCCACCAATACACAGATATCCATGTCATCTCAGGTCTAAGGACTAGTTGTAAAATCGCAGCTAACATTAAATCATTGACCCGTGAGAAATAACCCATGTGATTTAATGTTAACAGTCCCGTTCAGTGAACTCGTTCTTGTAACGAGCACCCACTTATCTTCCTTCTATAGCTCATACAGAATGGCACGAGACTCACCAACCTTATCTTTCAGTATCTCATACTGAAACAAGGAGGAAGACAATGTGCTGGCCTTTACGAGTTGCTATCATCCATGATAGGAATTCTATGGCCAGGAACATGTTTATAGTATAACAAATTGTGGATTATCCGTAACTCGTATTCTTAACACTTAAGAATGGTATCCACTTCTTATTATACTAATGGATATATGTTTTATAATTTAAACCATATTGCAATTTAAATAAAAACATAAACTTGCCATTTAAATAATATTTAAAGAATTACAAGATCGAGTCCCTTTGTGTCACTGGAACTGGTCTTTAGGGCTCATATCTAACAACTAGGTGCGACACTCGCATAATTGAAGCTCAAATTTTAACTGGAGAAAAGTTTGGCAATTTGGCATTCATACCAAGGATATCTTTGGCACCATTTTCTTCAGAAATGCCTTTTTAAATGACAGGACGTCAATTTCCAGTCCGATTGGCATATGCCTTGACTATTAATAAATCTCAAGGACAATCTGTGAAATTTGTTGGGGTTGATTTGAGCATACCAGTGTTTAGCCATGGGCAATTATATGTGTCATTGTCCAAATGTACATCATTTGATCGTATAAGTATCATGCTCCCTAAAGATTGTTTGGATTCTACTACAAATATTGTTTATCCTAAAGTGTTGTTGTAATGTTCAGAAGGTAACCGTGTAGATTTATTTCTATTGATTATATAACTTTTTTAAAAATTTAAATTTGATAATAATTTGAAATATGGACTTTTGTAGGATTGGATGGAAAAATATATGGAGCTTAAAAAGAAAAATACAACTATCTTACTTCGATGGGGATGTAATAAGGTAATTTCAATCTCAAAGTATATTTTTATGTGTATATTTCCAACAAATGTACTAATCTATATTTTTTTTATTTCACAAATTACCAGATTATTGTGCATGTTCATCATTGGGGATACATACAAGTTGATACGAAAACTTTTTGGAAAGTAATGAGGAGGAAGTTTGGGCAAACACATGTTTGAAGACATGTTATTGACATTTTTTTGTAAAGCATACATATTTTGTAAAGGTTTAACCTATTTTTTGTAAAAGTTTAACCCACTCTTTTGGTGAATGACAATATAATGTTTATTTTTTTTTATAATTATAATTTGATTGGCAGCAGTAGCACTAATTGGTGTGTATTTTAATTTTAATTTCTATTTGCAGCAATAACACTAATTAGTATTTGATATTTTATTTTTTTTTATATTTGATTGGCAACAATAACACTAACTAGTATGTATTGTTTGATATTTAACTTTTAATTTAATTTATTCAAATTGTAAAGTATTTTTTTAATTTAATTTTTATTTTTTATTATTTTTTTAATCTTAATATTATTTACGCCGTGCCTTTAGGCACAGGCATTCCCTAGTATAAAATAAGGCAGCACTGTTTTTGAATTGTCTAACACAAATGTACACAAATGTGAGCAAGACATTTTTTGAATGGTTTAGATGAGTTTTGAGTGTTAGTGAATGGTTGGGATTAATTTCACTTCTCGCCCAATATCAGAGACATCTTTCTCTCTCTCACCACCCACCCACTCCCTCAGTCACTGTCTCTCCCTCTCTCTCACAGACGCACCCACTCCCTCACTCATTGTCTCTCTCTCCCTTTCTCTTTCTCTCTCTCACCCACCCATGCCATCGCCGCTCCTCTCTCCGTCGTTCGCTGCACCCCTTCTTGGTCCAGCCCCGCTGTCGTCGTTGCCCCCTTCCGCCGTTTCGGCCCAGCCCCAACGTCACATACGCATATACACACACATACGCATATACGCATACATATATATGCGTCTTTCTCTTGGCCGTTGGTGGCAGTCTCCTCATGGGTGTTGCTGGTTTGTGGTCGACCATCGATTGTAGATCCGCCATGGCCGACAGCTAAAGCTTCTTTGATCGATCTTCCGTCCGCCTTGGTTTTGTGTTTGAGATGGCTGATATGTGGCCACGAAGTTCTGAGGTGGTGAGCCCGGGGCTAAAGCCGCCGACAATGAAGAAAGAAAGCAGCCGGCGTTGGAGAACAGAAGCTGTGTTAGCGACGGTGCAAGGAGGAAGATGCAATCGGCGGCAGTGCAAGAAGGAAATGAGGCAAGAAGAAACATAGCTAAAGAAAGAAGAAGATGGGTTTTATTAGGTCGGACTAGGCTATCAGGTCGTATCTGGGCCGCCCGATCTGTAAAAGATCCATTACAGGATCTGGGGTAGTTAAAGAAAATGTATAAAATGGATCAGAGTTGGGCTTGGGGCATTTCAGCTAAAGAAGATGGGTTTTATTTCAAATGGGCTAGGCTTGAATCTGGAGCATTTATTTTATTAAATAAAGTGGACCAATTTTATTTTTAGGCCTCATTTCACTATCTCAACCCATCTATATATTGAGCTATATTTTTATCATGGATTTTATTTAATTTGTTTTGATTATATTTTTAGCTATTAAGTTAATATTTGATTTTGAGCCTAAAATTATAAATTAAATAATAAACTCAGTTTTTTATTTAAAAAAATGAGATAATTAATATTAATAGTCTCATTTAATTATTCGGTGCATATGATTCTTTTTTAAGGCATGAATTTGAAAATGTATAAAATGTAAGAGATGGATATTTTAATGGTTGAAATGAATTTTATATATTTTTAATAACTGATATTACTTTGTATTCCAACAATTTTTCTTTATCTTTCTTTTCCGTCTCTATCTACCTTCTATCTCAACTTTTGCTTTTCCTCTCTGTTTTTTTGATACAAGCACATATATATACACTCATATATATATATATATATACATAGCCCCTCTTGCTCTTGTTAGGGCCAACGGCCAATGATTACCATCGCTCCCAAACACACACACACACATATATATATAGATATATACACACCCGACGAGGGTTTGAGGAACCCCTAACCCGTGGGCCCTTGATTGGCTACTGTCGAGGGCCCTTGAAGCCCTTAACCAGCGACGGTTGGCGGCTCTCCAATTTTTTTTAAAAAATTAATATACAATTTTTTTAATTTCTAAATATCAATACTTCATTTTATTTGAAAATTTTTAAATAAAAAAACCATTAAAGATGCAAATATTCAAAAAGATTTCACTTATTAGTATTATTTTTTTATTTTTAATTTATTTTTATTAATTTTTTTATTTTATTACAATAATTTTTTTATTTTATTACAATAATTTTTTTAATTAAAATAATATAAAAATCAAAAGGTTCCTGACCACTTACGATCGAGAACTCAAGACTTCTCCAACCATGCACTGTATATATAGATAGATATATACACACCCATTGCCCCCGATCGGTAGCGACGGGGGGTTTGAGGAACCCCGACGAGGGTTTGACAAACCCTTGGCCCCAACTGATCGCTATCGGGGGCCCTTGAAACCCTCAATCAGAGACGGTCGTTGGCTCTCCAATTTTTTTTTAAATTTAATTTTTTAAAAATTTAATTTACAATTTTTTTTAATTTCTAAATATCAATACTTCATTTTATTTGAAAATTTTTAAATAAAAAACCAATAAAAATGCAAATATTCAAAAAAAATTCAATTATTAGTATTATTTTTTTAATTTAATTTTATTTTATTATAATAATTTTTAATTAAAATAATATAAAAATCAAAGAGTTCCTACCCACTCACGATCGGGAACCCAAGACTTCCCCAACCATGTACTGTCAGGGAACTCAAGGTTCTCTCTGATATCGAGCCGGGGTTCCCCCATTGATGTCAATAATACTAATTGGTGTGTAATTTAATTTTAATTTCTTTTAGATTACAGAATAATGACGGTTGTGCATTATTTGATATTTAATTTTTTTTATATTTGATTTGTTTGAAATTATATAATACAAGTTGATATGTATTGTTTAATATTTAATTTTTAATTTAATTTATTCAGATTGTAGAACACTTATTAATGTACTTTATTATATAGATATAGTATTTTTTTATTTTTATTATAAAACGTTAACAAATATACAATAACTTTAATTTATGTTTTTTGTTCGGTGTTTACAATTTTTTACTTGCTCTTATATTTTAATTTGCAATATTGGTGAACATTATAAATCTTATATATTTGTTTCTTTTTTGAGTTTTATAAAGCGTTTAATACAAACAAAATTATTACAAATTATTCACAAATTTTTACATGATATATATAAATTATAACTGTATTTTAATCTTAATATTATTTTTCTTATGTAGTTATAATTTGATGTCAGTAGCACTAACTAGTGTGTATTTTAATTTTTTTTAGATTGTAGAGTAAGTGAGGTGTTGTGCATTATTTGATAACCATGTTTAATACTTGATTATTTCGCATTCAAATTTAATGTTTAATTTTTTTTAGTTATGCAGTGTCTTCAGGCACGGGTTATTCCTAATACATATATAATATATAAAGAGAGAGAGAGAGAGAGAGAATAAAGAGTCGGTGATGGAGCGATAGTGGCGGTGACAAAGGAGAAGATCGAGGCAACGACGCTCAATTAGATACAATAGAGATCTAGAAGCTAAAGGTGGTGATAGAGAATATGATGATAGTGACGATGTTGGGTTGAAGGTGACAACAATAAATGCAACGAATGAGGAGATCCAAGCGACGATGATAGCAAAGGCGTAGGGCTGGAGCAACAGGGATGGATCCAAAGGGAGGGCTATAGCTTCAATGTAAGGGTTTGTGGGTATATATATATATATATATATATCTATTTATCTATTTATATAAATGTTTTGGTTGAGGTTGACATGGACTGAAACCCTTGCCAGCCCTTCCCTAAATCCGCCACTATAGAGTAGTGATGATGAAAGTGGACAATGGAGGATAGGCGACCAATTAACTATTTCATTTTGTATTTTATTTTTTATTTTTTTTATTGGTGTACATGTGAGTTCACTTATATAGTTTTTAATGGGAGGTGATGTGTCACATTATTAATGATAGATGTTTTTTAAATTGATTTCAGACATTTAATAAAATTTGATAAAATTGTAGAGTAATTTGAGATATAATTATCAAAATTTAAATATTTAGATAAAATTAAAAAATGCAAAAATATTTTAAATTTTATTGCTATTTGCCCTAAATTTATCTAGTAAATTATTAAAATTATAATAAATTTAAAAATTAATATTATTTTGTAATTTTATTCTTAAAAAATAAATTATAAAAAAAGTTAGAACTTTTTAAAGGGTAGATACTCCCAGTCCCAGCAAGTTACGTGAAAACGTCCTTTTTGCCTTTCTATCAAAGGATACCCGATGCTCCCCAGATACCTTTTCCAATCTCACCAGGGCGCTCATGCTGGTGGCCTTTCGTTTCTGATCTTTCAGGGAAACACCGCGCCCACGTGTAGGGTCTCTGCCTTTCTCTAAAAAGAATACAAATAAAAGACAAACAAATAAATAAATAATAAAATAAAAAAGCCATGAACTCCAAGTTGACGCCTCGACGGTAGGCAGGGGCCTCGCTGCCTCAGCTGGGCCCCACTGACATCATCTCCTATCATTGGTGCCCTCCACACCGTCCACGTGTCCCCCCATTTCACAGCGCGCCACTCCGCCAGTTCACGGTCACCACACCACCTTGAACTCAGCAAATACTCTCTCTCCCTCTCTGCTTAGATCTGAATTCTGTTTTTGATTTCTCTCACTCTCTCTCTCGCAATACTCGCGAGTCTCCGCTGAGTCTCCTCCTTTCGCTGTGTTTTCTGGAGGAAGCCCTAGAAAATGGTATACTCTCTGTCTGGGATTCGGCTTATTTCTACGCCGTTCGTGTACAGGCCCGCCGGATCGACCTCTCAAGGCGACCGCAAGACTCCCAATCTCTCCCTCTACTTGAAGCATCCATCGCGTACTCCCTCTCCCTCCCTCCCTCCCTCTCTCTCTCTATATATATATATATACATGTACACACACAGAGACACAACATTTACGTGCATGTATTGTACAGATTATGATTCGCATACCGTTATATGTACTTGATTCGATTTTATATAGTGTGTACTTGATGCTTACAGTATATACGTACATGTGTGTGTGTAGGAGTTGATAGGCTCCGGCTGTACATGTACTTAGGCTTGTTTTGTTGGAGAACGGAATATCCTTACTCCAAATATGTTGGAGAAAGTTTTGTGCGTCTCTGTGAAGAAATCAATAACTGGGAAAATAAATCTGCTCAAAACAGAGAAGAGAGAAATGGAATAAAACTTCTCTAAATCATAATCTGTCAGTTCAAGACTTATGCCTACTAAAATATATATATATAACATGACTAATCCTCTACATCCGTTTCTATTTACATACACTGCTGCTGCTACTGTACATATATGTAAATAAATCTAACAATATAACCAAGAGCCCCCCCTCAAGTTGGAGATTGGGGAGAGCACAAGCCCAACTTGACAACCATAGATTGATGATGAGCAGCTGTCAAAGGTTTGGTGAACAAATCCGCAAGCTGCAATTGAGAAGGAACAAAGAGTGGAGCTATAAAACCTTGTTTGAGATAATCGCGGACAAGATGACAATCAATATCAAGGTGTTTGGTGCGCTCATGAAAAACCGGATTGGCAGCGATGTGTAGAGCAGCTTGGTTGTCACAATGAAGGGTAATCGGCAAGGGAACCGAAATATTTAGATCCTTGAGAAGATTAGAAATCCAAACAAGCTCACAAGTAGTGGACGCCATGCTGCGATATTCAGCTTCAGCAGAGGACCGCGATACCGTAGGCTGTTTCTTAGTCTTCCAAGAAATCAGAGCACCACCCAGAAAAACACAAAAACCTGTTAAGGATCGTCGTGAAAATTTGCAAGAAGCCCAATCTGCATCACAATAGGCTGAAAGTGATAGGCTGGTAGAAGCTGGATAAAAAAGACCATGAGAAGCAGTGTCCTTAAGGTATTTAACAACATGGAGAGCTGCATCAAAATGAGGCTGACAAGGAGATGACATGAATTGACTCAAGTGCTGCACAGCATAACTAATGTCTGGCCTTGTAAGATTAACATATAACAGCTTACCAATTAGCCGTCGGTATTGATCAGGATTGGAAAGAGGAGTACCTTGATCAGGTTCTAAAGATAAACCCTTAGACATAGGGAAAGAAGAGCCTTTAGTATCTTGTAAACCAGTTTCAAGAACAAGATCCATTATGAACTTATGTTGAGATAGAAATGTTCCAGAAGAGGATCTAGCAACTTCCAAGCCAAGAAAATATTTGAGATATCCTAGATCCTTAATAGTAAATTTCTTATCAAGAGCTGCCTTAGTGGATTGAATGAAATCAATATCATCTCCAGCAATAAGGACATCATCAACGTAAACAAGTAAGGCAACAAAATGAGAATCAGTTTTGTGTGTAAAAAGACAATGATCATAAGGAGATTGAACAAATCCAAGCTGAAAAAGAAAACCACTAAACTCCAAATTCCATTGGCGTGAGGCCTGTTTTAGCCCATAAAGGGAACGTTTCAGCAAACAGACCTTGCTGGGATCAACAGAATAACCAGCAGGTGGAGTCATATAAACCTCCTCATCAAGATGACCATGTAAAAAAGCATTATTAATGTCAATCTGATAGATAGGCCAAGTTTTGACAGTAGCCACTGCTATAAACAACCGAACAGTCACTAACTTGGCAACAGGAGAAAATCTATCCTTATAATCCAGACCTTCTATTTGATTATATCCTTTGGCTACTAATCGGGCTTTGTATCGATCAATTTCTCCATTTGGTTTATATTTGACACGATATACCCATTTGGAACCAATGGGTTTCTTACCCTTAGGTAAATCAACCATTTCCCAAGTACCATTTAACTCTAAGGCCTGCAACTCATTCTCCATTGCTGTAACCCAGTTAGGATCTTGAGATGCTTGATGAAAAGTACATGGCTCAGGGGCTGAAGATATATTGTTTAGGAAAGAAATATAGGCCGGAGAAAAAAAGAAAAGATTCAGATTGAGAAAGATGACAATTACCTGTAGACGCAGAAGTGGAAGCATAGGCAGGTGAAGTTTGAACCAAGCTGACAAAGTCACTAAGCCAAACTGGTCGTTGTGGGACACGAGTACTGCGGCGAGGTTCAGGTAAAAAGGATTGTAAATTTGAAGTTGGAGAAGAAACATTTGATGTCCTGTCAGTCAAAGGAATAGAAGGCAAACCTGAAGCTGGAACAAATTCAGGTGTAGGTAAGCTGATTGGAAATTGAGGTAATGGTGTATCTAGTTGACTGGACGAAGATACTTTGTCTTGAAAAGGAAAGGTAGATTCAAAGAATGTAACATCTCTACTAACAAAGATAGTGTGGGTGGCAAGATCAAACAATTTGTATCCTTTGTGACAATGAGAATAGCCAATAAAAACAAATTTAATGGCTCTTGGAGAAAATTTATCTTTATGAGGGAAGGTATTTGTGGCATAACATAGGCAACCAAAGGTTTTCAAAGAAGCATAATCAGGTTCTTTATGAAACAATCGAAAATAAGGGGTTTCCCATTTAAGAACTGAAAGAGGCATTCGGTTTATAAGGTAAGTAGCAGTAAGCACACATTCAGACCAAAATTGTTTAGGTAAATTAGAACGTAGTTGTAAGGCTCTTGCCACTTCAAGTAAATGTCTATGCTTGCGTTCAACCACTCCATTTTGCTGTGGAGTGTAAGTACAGGTTTTTTGATGCAAAATACCTTTAGATTGCAAGAAAGTAGACACAGAGTGGTTAAGAAACTCTGTACCATTGTCTGTTCGAATGGATTTGATTGAGGTTTGAAATTGGTTTTCAACTAGCCGAATGAAAGCTTGAAGAAGAGAAAGGCTTTGACTCTTGTGTTGAGCCATGTAGGTCCAAGTGGCTTTTGAATAGTCATCAACAATAGTAAGAAAGTATTTGGCACTAGTTAAGGAAGGAGTTGAATATGGACCCCAAAAATCAACATGTAAAAGTTCCAAAGGATTGGTGGTTTTAGGATCATGAAGAGGAAAAGGCAACCTGGTTTGCTTTGCTAAGGGACAGACATCACATGAAAAAGTACCATCAAACAAATGCTTCAATGTAGGTATGTATTTCAGGTTTTTAACAGGCATATGCCCTAATCTGTTATGCCACAAATCACAACTAGAAGTAGTAACAAAGGAATTACCAAAGTATGGTAAAGTAACAGGTAGAACACAACTAGAAGTATTGGTAAATGCTTTATTCTTGTAAGAAATTGTTGGTAAAGTATCTGATACAAGAGGTAAATTGAGAGATTTTAGCTGGAAAAGAAAGCTGGTTATAGTGTCCACAAGGAAGCTTGACTTGTCCAGCTTGTACAATCTCCCTTCAACCTTTCCTACCGCCAACACTTTATGCGTCCTCAGGTCCTGTATGAGGCAACCAATAGGAAAAAAAATTACTTGCAAGTGATGATCAAAAAGCAATTTACTAACAGATAAAAGGTTGAAGTGGAATGAAGGAATGAATAAAACATCTTGAAGCTCAATAGCAGGACTTAAACAAATAGTTCCTGTTTGTGTAACAAATGTGGTGGTGTGGTTAGGTAAATGGATTGAAATTTGGTGTGACAATTTGTGTAAAGAACGAAACAACCTTTTATGATATGTAATGTGGTCAGTAGCACCACTATCAAGAATCCATGTACCCTCACCAAGCATATCAAAAGAACAAGAGTTAATAGATCTTGGGTTACCAGCAAAATCATTCAGAGCAGTATTGAGTCTAACATTTGCAGCATTGGGCTTGAGCATTTTTAGAAGAGCCGCTGCAATTGAGTTTCCCAATTCTTGATTATCCGACCAGACAGCATCTAGAGGTGTATCAGAAGTTAATTCAGCCTTGTTAGTCACATTTGCAATAACCTTTTGTGTTGAATCTTTATTCATCTTCTCCTTATACCAATCAGGATAACCAATCAATTTGAAACAAGAGTCCTTCAAATGCCCATTCCTTTTACAGTTTTCACAAAAACTTTTGTTCTTGAATTTCTTCTGATCTCTCTTATTGTTTGGACTTTGCTTAGAGAAAAACACAGCTCCTTCATTAGTTTCATTCAAGGTAGAAACTACCTGACGTTGTGACTCTATTCTCAGAATCATCGAGTAAGCCTTATTAACACTTGGCAAAGGATCAAGTAATAAAATCTGACTCCTCACCTGATCATAACCATCATGCAACCCCATAAGGAATTGCATCAACTTGTTTTCTTCAGCAAATTCAGATATAGCCTTAGAGGCACCACAAGAGCAGTTTGGTAAAGGCTTTACTGCAGCCAATTCATCCCATAATCGTTTGAGTTGAGTATAATACACAGATACAGAAAAATTATCCTGACTAACGGAGCTTATCTTGCGTTGGAGTTGATACACAAGTGCTCCATTACTTTCCCCAAATCTCTCCTCTATCTCACGCCAAAGTTGTCTAGCATTGTTAGTGTAAATGAAGGCATCTACAAGATCCTTAGAAATCGAATTTAACAACCAAGAGGTAACCATATAATCGCACCTCTTCCAGAGATTAAACTCCTCACTATTTTCATCCGGAATCGGAATTTCCCCATTTACAAACCCTAGCTTGTTCTTAGCACCTAGGGCAATTTGTATTCCTCTACTCCACGATCTATAATTGAGACCAGTTAGTGGAGCAGAGACTAAGATCATACCTGGATGATCTGAGGCATGAATTTGTAGCGGATCTCCTGCCGCAATATTAGATCCGTTCGAAGCCATGAAATGCTGTCGTTGGTTTGATTAAAACAGAGAATCTGAAATTGAAGATCGCTTCGATGACGGATCTGAGAACGTCAAATGAAATTGGTGAAACAAATCAAGCAGATCCCATTGATCTCTGCTCTGATACCATGTGAAGAAATCAATAACTGGGAAAATAAATCTGCTCAAAACAGAGAAGAGAGAAATGGAATAAAACTTCTCTAAATCATAATCTGTCAGTTCAAGACTTATGCCTACTAAAATATATATATATAACATGACTAATCCTCTACATCCGTTTCTATTTACATACACTGCTGCTGCTACTGTACATATATGTAAATAAATCTAACAATATAACCAAGAGTCTCTTTTCTTTTTGTGGATTTGTGATCATAGGTGAATTGGATTCTCGAGTGTTATTCATTTTAGTTTTGTAGTTTGTGGGATTGAAATATCCGGTAACTTGTATCAAATTTGATTTACTCTTTTATGGCTATAGACGTGGATTGGACTTATATATGTTTTATGAAATCGGTTAACTCCCAGGGTTGGCGTGCTGATAAGAGGCTATAGTGGCCAGGCATCCTCTCCCACCAGGGTTCAAACCTTCCACCAGGGTGCTTACCTTGGTACAGGAGGTTTGTAGGGTAGTGCACGTGCTCGGCGAGTCTACTCAGTGTACACATTAAGGGTAGTAGTTGTGCTCTATCATTGACAAAAAAAAGAAAAAAAAAGAGAGATAAGTTGTTTGCTTGCTTATGTTGCGTCTCAAGGGGTGAAATTTTTAAGAATAGTTTGCAAATAACTTCACTCGTCTCTAAAGTCCATATAGAATAAACTAAAAAAAAAAAAAAAAAAATTTCTGGCGGCCTGTCAGTGGACTAAGTCTAGACCTGAACTCGATCTGGTTTTGATCCATTTAGCCCTGTTTGTACTAAATATATATCCACTTACAGATATAATAAGCGGTCTGGTTATGGATTTATTAGTTCCTACTCTATAGGAGCCAAATCCATTTAGAATTTAATATATGATATATTGTATAAATATATATATGTATATTTATATGATATATTATATGATTATTCATGAAATATTTTATATAAACATAAATGTATGTTACAGTTAACTGGTTCTGCTTAAACGGATTGGAACTTCAGTCTTATATGGATTTGGAGGCAAACCTACATATTGAGACCATTTGGGTAATTGGACAGGTCCTGGAGACATAATCAGAACCAGGTCTGGATTTGGCAGTTTCGACCGGTTTACAGGCCAAATTCTGGACCTGGAAGGTGAAAAACAAGAATGAAAAACTCATCAATGTGGTGTTGTTTTCGTTCTTACTTCTTATTTCCTTTATTTATTTTGATGGGGGGGGGGGGGGGGTGTAGGGGGTGGGGTGTGAAATATGTTAATGGTTGTGTAACATGACCATTTGAAATGATACCACTTTGTAAGTGCCTTTTTTCTTTGAGAATAACATGTAGAAGTCAAGATGCTGTAACTGCAGTGGAATTGCATTATTTGTGCCTTCTGCTTTTAATTCTTAGTTTCCTTTTTCTTTTGGTGGGGGGATAAAAATGTTAATATATAACTCAGTATCTTAATTGCTAAGATGTTTCCATTGGTGATATTAGTAAATTCTACTGGATCCTTGCATTATTTGTGTCTCATTAGTATGGACATCAATTTAGTTTCTTAAATGCTCGGATGTTGGCAATATCAGAAAATTCTATTTTTCTGCAAGGACTCAACGGCATATAGCAACCCTGCTAGGACTATTAGATTATGTTCTTCTGCAGACATACTGAACTGGTCCTTCTTTCAACTACATAGAATCTAATCATCTACTATGTTCCCTAGCATCTCTTAGGTATTTGCGAATCATAAATGCCTATATATCAGGGGGATGTGGAGCTAATTTTCTGCTAATTTGTAGGGAAGATTTTTGTCCAAAAGTCGTCTTATGATTCCGACTCCCCTTCTTCTACGGTTGCTGCATCTGAGAAAGTACTAGTTCCTGGTGGCATGAGCAATGGCTCTTCATCTACAGCTGATCAATTGGAAGTTGCTGAAACAGTTTCAGGAGATTCCCAGGTGTTTGAATATACATATCACGCACTTATTCTAGTTCTCTTTTTTACACATGCCAAGACCTTAGTGTGGCCCTTTGTTGCATTTCTTCTGGTTTCATATATCATTGTTTGGTTATATTCATCTTTGTTAGAAAAGTAATTGCACATTTAGCATAGCAATTGTGGACAAGCATTTTGCTAATGAAGTGTGCCCAATATAATTAACCATATGGACACTCAAATGATTATGATGTACTATCTTCCGTACACATGAAGATTAACTGTCTAGTATTCATGCCATTATCTCTTGCTATGAGATGCTTTGAATTTGGTAGCATTCTGAACTTTGAAATTGTACATGTGTGAAAGGTAATGACTTTAGAGTGTGGAAGATATCCAGTTATATGTTAGAAGAATATGGTGTTCCATCTAGAACTGGAAATGAGATGACTGATATAATTGACCCTGGGCAAAAGAAAAAGGGAAAAAAGAAAAGAAGGAAAAAAAGAAAAGGAGGGGGAAAAAATTCCAGTTGGGGGGGGGGGAATGTCAACTCCCTTATAAAGCAACTCCATATTAGGGCTTGTTTAGCTAAGATGAGGAAGTTCCAGCACATGCTAAAACACAAATCAATAGGATATGTCAATAAGCCTGAAAAACTTGTTTTGCCGCTTATAGAATTCAACATGGTTCATAAATTATGTAGGAATTTACTCCATAAACTATGCTGTAATTAGTTTTTGAATAAAACCCTAAAGGTGCATACTTATTCATTGCAGGCCTATTTACCTCTCTGGTTTAGATGTGTTACTGACATTCTTCGTTATTTTCCTTGGGTTTGTGCCTGGAATGTCAACCTTATTTCTTCTCTGTTCTTCTTTTTTCTTCCATCCCAATGAGAAACGCCACAGTTTTTACAAAGAACCTCTCATAAAGGGATTAGGATAGTATTCAACCTCGTCTAAGCTTTGAAGCTAGGTTTTTAATCTACTTTTAAACCTCAAAACAGTCTAGCTGAAATGGTGGTCAATTACTGATCTGAAAAATCCTGGCTTAAGCCAGTTTCTGAGTTACAAAATTCTCATCTACTCTTAATCTATAAATTATTACCTCTAAATGGTATTAAGTGAAACCTATATGGTTGCAATAGACTGACCTATTTGGTACCTTTTTTATGATATGTCAAAATTTAGAATTCCTTTGCAATTTGATTATTATTTTGTTGTCCTAGTATTCCATTTCCCTGCGCTATCTAGATATTGTGAATCTAATTTTTTGCCCATTAGATATTTTTAATCAACTTAAAGAGTACTGCATTATTTTGGGTGGTTTTTTTGTGTGAAATGCAGTTAGCTCTAGAGAAACAGAACAAGATTTTGTTTCAGTTTCTGAAATCAGCCAAAATGTTTTCTTTTCCTAAGCAAGTGACATAGATACTTCATTTAGAAACAAAATTTCAATGTTTCTGTCAGAATATGCCAAATGCACTGAAACTACAAAGCAATGCTTGGTTAGGCAATATGAGAAATATTGACAAGGGTTACCATTATTTCTCTTTTCAATTATATGAATATATTTTGTGACAAGAAAAAAAGATTGTGATATACAAAATATAAAGTTGAGTGAATGTAAAATGGAGGAGATTTTCTTTGTTTTACACATGGGTGCTTTCCTTACAGAAATGTTCTCATTGTAATTTTTTTTTTTTTTTTTTCTGTACTACACAACTGTAGTCCAGCTTCTTTATGAATCATATTCCAAAACTAACCAGGTAAAACATTCGACTCCAAGTTCATAGCCCTCATTTTCTTATTGAGCTTCATTCTTAAATATATTTAGAAAAGAAAATTAACTATATTTCATTAAAGACTGCCCACATAAATGATGTAATCTTTTGTACAAAATATATTGTAGTTATTGTTGCATTTGTAAATTTTCTTTGTTTGGAACCTTGTGTATATTTAGAATATAGGTTCTTGTGGTTCATATAATTAGTTTATTTGACACTCATGGTTGGCTTTACTTTCAAATTTTTTTCTATAATGTTATATAAAAAGATGTGTAGACTTCAGTGATTGAGTTTTTATGTCAGAAAACATTATGTTAATTACAGAGTTTGTACCAAAACTTATATAAGCACTAGTTTTTGTTTCCAAAATTTTCACAATTTCAGTTTTTTAAACTGTTCTCCTCATGTTTGAAATGAGAATGAGTTTTGGTAGTAATGGTAAGGTTGCTCTTTTATAACCAGGAGGTCATAAGTTTGAGTTCTGTAAATAGCCTCTTTCCAAAGTAAGGGTAAGGTTGCCTATATACACCAACCTCCCCTCAACCTTGCAAAGTAGGGAGCTTCGTGCATTAGGGTCGCCCTTTCCTCATGTTTGAAGTGTTTTCAGAACATTTCCGTTTCCAAACTAATTGAAAAAATGCATTGAAACAAAATATCAATCCTCAAATAGAGGTCATTGGCAATGACTGCTTTAAATATCATACTATTTTTGAGATCTATGTTGAGTGGACTATAATTTCCCACTCTAATTTTATCTATTCTATGCTCATTCTTTGTTTGCAGATTTTACCTGATATAGATAGTATCGAGATGGAGGATGATAGTGAGATAGAAGATGATGATGTACAAACACCCAGTGGTTACCAAGAGGTTGCTGGCAAGCAGGATTTTGTTTCTTCTTCTACTGAAGAGAAAGATGTTACAGTTGCAAATGTGGAAAAATCTGTTGCTTCATATGATATAAGCATGGAAAAGGATCTGGTTCGGCAAAGATCTATTCCTTCCCCTCACACCGGGCAAAGGATATATGAAATAGATCCACTTCTGAGAAGTCACCGTGAGCACCTTGATTATAGGTCAGATTCTTTTCATCTCTGGCTTTATATGTAATTTTCATGCTCTTATTGGAAGAATATTTTAGCAACATGCTAAAGTATTTGTTGGAGAAAATAAAGGAAAAGCAGCTGAGAAGATAAGGGATCGTGACCAGCTTGAAGAGAGGAAGATATACTCTATCATAAGAGAAATTCTAATCCTTATTTCTCCTAAAATTAGAGATTATTGTTGTTGTAATCTATACCTAAAAAGTAGGAAATTATCTAGTCCTATATTTTAGGAGATTTCTTAGGAGATCATGTGTATAAATGAATCCTTTATATTAAGTTTGACGGAAGTAGTTTTCTAGTCAAGGAACTTCCGATTCATCTATTTTATCATGGTATCAGAGCTCCAGGTTTCATAGCAAGGTGGTCCTCTCGTTTTTTTCATTATCTTTCAATTGGTCTAATTCTGTAAGTTCTCGATATGACTAGAGATTCATCAACTAGTAGAACTTCTACCCCCCAACCAACTGTTACTAGTCTCTCAGGTTCCTCAACCTCCAACCACTCTTGAAAATCATGCTTTCCAAATCACCCAGCATAAACTAATTGGAACCAACTTCATGCAGTAGTTACAATTTGTGTTGCTGGTAATTCGCGACAAGGGCAATATCAGATATCTCAATGGAATGATCTCTAGTTGAAGTGCTGATTCAGAAACGTATAGTATATGGGAAGCTGAAAACTCGATTGTTATGGCATGGCTAGTCAACTCCATGGAGCCTAAGATTGGAAGAACTTATTTATTCTACCAAACATCCCAAGAAATATGGGAAGCCGTGCAGGAGATCTACTCAGATATAGAGAATACTTCCAAAGCTTCCAGCTACGTTCCACTCTCTGAACAACACGACAAGGTAATAATTCGGTGACTGAGTATTACAATACATTAACCGAATTATGGCAAGAAATAGATTTGTTTCATGAGATTGAATGGAAGTGTGCTGAAGATGGAAAGAAGTTTGAAAAGATGATAGAAAAAGAGAGTTTTTTGATTTTTTACATGGTTTAAACTCTGATCTTGATGAGGTGAGGGGGAGATTGTTTGGAACAAAACCCTTCCCAACGATAAAGGAAGTGTTTTAAGAAGTAAGGAGAGAGGAAAGCCAAAAAAGGGTAATGCTCAATTCCTCAGGGGTTATTCATTCTGATGTATCTATTCAGTCATCAGCATTAGTAATGTTGAGGCTAAGAACTTTCGGTCCACCTAAAGGTGAGCCATTGAAAGACAAACCTTGGTGTGATCATTGCCATAAGCCATATCATACCAAGGAAACTTGCTGGAAGATTCACGAGAAACTATCAAATTGGAAGCCTAGAAACGTACGAAAGGGATCGCAAGCAGCCTATGGAGGAGAGTCAGAAGTTGGAAAAATAACAAATTTTACTATATTGACAGAACAATTGGAGATGTTACAACAACTTTTACGTCAAACTAAGGAAACAAAATCAGAGACAAGTGAAGGATCTAATCCAGTAGCATCTCTTGCTAAGCAAGGTATATCTAAACACTCACTAATCTCATTTAAGTTCCCTATAGATTGCTGGATACTTGACACAGGAGCCTCAGACCACATGACCGGTTCTATGCAATTGTTGTCAATTTATGAATCATTTGATCGAGGAATACCAGTCTCTATGGTTGATGGTACTACAGCTGTGGCTGAAGGGAAAGGCTTAGCCAAAGTAGCAGGCTTAACCCTAAGACCAGTGTTATTTGTGCCCAATCTAAAGTACAACTTATTGTCTGTAAGTAAGATAACAAAACAACATTAGTGTGTGGTAATTTTTTCTTCTTTTGGATGTGAATTTCAGGATCAATTTTCGGCGAAAATGATTGGTAGTGCTGAGGAAGCAGGAGGCCTTTACTATGTTACAAAGAATGGTCAGTCTATTAGATCTAGCTCCCAACCAACAACCTCTTTGTCTACTGTTTCAGATTCTGCACTTATGCTATGACATAAGCATTTAGGGCACCCTAGTTTTCATTATCTCAAGACTTTGTATCCTTCTCTTTTCATCAATAAAAGCAATCATTCTCTTCATTGTGAGCAGTGTATTCTTGCTAAACAAACTAGAATTGCTTATCCTTCTCACGCATATAAGCCTACAAAACCATTCTACTTGATTCATAGTGATATTTGGGGACCTGCAAGAATATCTAATTTAACAAACACCAGGTGGTTTATCACTTTCATTAATGACCACACAAGGGTTAGTTGGATATTCTTGATGAAAGATAAATCTGAAGCTTACGCTACATTCAAATAATTTCATCAAATGGTTCGGAATGTTTTCCAGTCCTTTATCCATGTGTTACATTCCGATAATGGTAGAGAATATTTTTCCAATGAATTTACCAATTATCTAACTAACCATGGAATTATCCATCAAAGTTCATGTCCCTATAATCCTCAACAGAATGGTGTGGCAGAACGAAAGAACTGCCATCTCCTTGAAACTACTAGAGCACCGCTATTCACTAATTCAATCCCTAATGTTTATTGGGGGGAGGTGGTTCTCACATCTTCTTACCTCATTAATAGACTTTCGTCCAAAGTCCTTTCTTTTAGAACACCTTTAAGTGTTCTCCTTGATTCCTTTCCTCACTACAAATGTGCCTTAAACTCTCTCCTTCCAAAAATTTTTGGGTGTACTGTATTTGTTCACAACCACTCAATTTCTCAGTCCAAGCTTGATCCTAAGGCCCTTAAATGTGTGTTTGTTGGGTATTTTCCTACTCAACAAGGTTATAAATGCTATAATCCATCTACTAAACGGTTTATAGTGTCGTGTGATTTCTCATTTCTTGAAGACCAACCTTTCTTTTCCATCTCTCATTTTTATTCTATCACAACTCGAGTAGAACAATGGGACTCTCTTTTCTCTTCTCACCAGTTCCAAAGTCTCGAATCCTCTTCTATCATTGAATCAACCCTTGAATCGTGTTTTCCAACTCCCAGTTCAGTCTTGGATAAACCACTCTTTGTATATTCTAGAAAGCCTCATGACCCTTAGTCAAATCCAACATCTGATCCAGAAGTTGGTTTAGAAACAGAAAGTGCTGACAATATACAGGAGGCTGAGGCTACTTCTAATGAGGAGGATCTTCTTCTTGATGTTCCTATAGCCATACGGAAAGGAGTAAGGTCATGTATACAACATCCGATTGCTAACTATGTGAGATATTCTAAACTCTCTCCGCAATTCAAAGCATTCAGCATGAGTATAGAGGAAGTGGTTATTCCTAATGACATAAATCATGCGTTGCAAGATGAGAGGTGGAAGGAAGCAGTGATGAATGAGATGCAAGCCTTGGAGACTAATAACACATGGGATATAGTAGATTTACTGGCTGGAAAAGTTGTGGGAAGCAAATGGGTGTTCACAATCAAATATCACTCAAATGGGAGTATTGATAAGTATAAGGCAAGATTAGTAGCCCAAGGGTTTACCCAAACCCAAGGACTCGATTATGAGGAGACATTTGCTCCCGTTGCCAAACTAAACTCTATTTGAGTGTTGATTTCAGTAACTATTAACCTAGATTGGAAGTTGCACCAACTGGACATCAAGAATGCATTCCTACATGGAGAGTTGGAAGATGAGATCTATACGAGGATTGCCCCCGGTTTTGAGAAAGAAGACACAAGAGGGAAGGTATGCAAATTGAATAAATCACTATATGGCCTAAAGCAATCACCTAGGACCTGGTTCAAAAGATTTAGTGATACTATTATTCAGTTGGGATATACACAAGGAAAGGCCGATCATACCCTATTTACAAAGGTGGAAGAAGATGGCAAGAGGACTGTTCTTATTGTATATGTTGATGACATAATCATTACAGGAAATAATGATCCCAAAATTGAACGGTTAAAGAACAACATGAGAGCTGCTTTTGAGGTAAAATATTTGGGGGAATTAAAGTATTTTTTGGGCATGGAAGTAGCCAGAAGCAAGGCTAGTATATGCATATCTCAAAGAAAATATACACTTGATTTGTTAAAAGAAACGGGCAAGCTTGGGTGCAAACTAGCCAATACACCATTAGAGTCTAATTGGAAGAATAAATGAGACAACAAGCAGGATTATCCAGTAGACAAGGGCAGATATCAACGTTTGGTGGGAAAACTAATCTACTTATCCCTTATAAGACCCGACATTACATATGTTGTGAGCATAGTAAGCCAATTCATGCATGCTCCCAAGAAAAGACATCAAGAGGCAGCTTATCATATACTTAGGTATCTCAAAGGAACACCAGGAACAAGACTCCTGTTTAGAAAAAGCTAAAATAGAGGAATTTGTGGATTTGTGGATGCTGATTGGGCTGGTGCTATAGAGGACAGTAGGTCTACATCTGGGTTTTGCACAAGATTATGAGGGAATTTAGTAACCTGGAGGAGCAAAAAGCAATCGGTAGTGGCAAGAAGTAGTGCCGAAGCAGAGTTTTGAGCCATTGCACAAGGAATATGTGAGCTGATTTGGGAAGAAAGAATAATTGAAGATTTACAGCTACCAATATCCTCACCAAAGATGCTGTATTGTCACAGTAAATTGGACATTAGCATTGTCAACAATCCGGTCCAACATGACCGGATGAAACATGTAAGGATCGATTGGCATTTTGTCAAGGAAGAAATAGATAGAGGAGAGGTAAGCCTAACCTATATACCTACCAAGAATCAAGAGAGAGATATCCTTACTAAAGCCATGAATAAGCAAGGGTTTGAATCCATTAGAGACAAGATGGGAATGATAAATATCTATTCACTAGCTTGAGGGGGAGTGTTGGAGAAAATAAAGGAAAAGTAACCGAGAAGATAAGAGATCGTGACCAGCTTAAAGAGATAAAGATATTCTCTATCATAAGAGAAATTCTAATTCTTATTTCTCCTAAAATTAGAGATTATTGTTGTTGTAATCTATACCTAAAAAGTAGGAAATTATCTAGTCCTATATTTTAGGAGATCACGTGTATAAATTAATCCTTTATGTTTCAATAATTTATGTTTCAATAAGTTTGACGGAAGTAGTTTTCTAGTAAAGGAACTTCCGATTCATCTATTTTATCACTATTTCTTGGCAATGAACTAGTGCAAGCATTTGTAGTAAGTTCCTTTTGTCCGATTTCTCTCACACACAACCAAGTGTGTGCTCTTTTTATTTTGAAAATGGTAGACTCACCTGAAAGATTTGGGGGCACAAGTGTTGCAATGACCCTTCCCCCCAGGTGTGCCACTGTTATTTACAAAATTTGGGTAATTCTTTTATTATCTAGTTCTTATTTATTTAATTGTTCCACCCATCCAAGGTTAACCTGACCATACTAGGGTTTCACACTTACCCTAATTAGATTATACATCCACCTTGGGTTATCCACTTGGATCATCTTGTTGGGCCTCAACTACACCCATGGTTCACGATATACTTTTTTTTTAGTTGGGCCAAAATTAAATCTTATTGGGCTCGAGTTCTTTTAAAGTGGGCTACAGGTTTTTCAGCAGTTTTTAGGCCCAATTTGTAATTTCTCTTGGGCCTCACCTTAAGCCCAAGTCACCCATTCTCTTTAATTCTAAAACAATCCCAAATCCTAAGCCCTTTCTTTGCAACTGAGCCCAACACTCTAAAGCTCAAACAGACCCAAAGTCCTGCAATCTCCATGGCCTATAAACAGCCCATAGCTAAGCGGCAATTCTAGGAGAATTTCGACCCGTTTATTTGTTGGAGACTCAAGTCTTCTTTAACCATTTTGTGTTCTCTTCATTCCAAACCCTCTCTTGGTGCAGTATGGGAGGAATGATCAACAAAACAAGTGTAAAAATTGGCAAAAACAGTCTAAGATCAATTCCGGAATGACGATCTTAAAATTAGGGTTTAAGAAATCCTCAAGGTTGAAATAGAAATAGAATATGTTATAAATTGAGAGCACTGATAGCTTTTAATCCTCTCAAGAAACCGATCAAACACCCCTCACAATCACTCACAACTCATCGACTAACACACCACAACACAAGCAGTTAATAAAGAATAGAATTTAAACAAGAAACAAAACAAGAAATGAAACACGCAAACCACATGAGGAGACATAATTTTATCCTGGTTCATGCCACGTGAATGACACTACATCCAGCTTTGAAACCACCACCTAGCAACCTTCTTTATTTGAACCACGTGAATGACACTACATCCAGCTTTGAAACCACCACCTAGCAACCTTCTTTATTGATGGATAACAGTGCAAGAGTTTCCCTCTTTCTCTCTCCCACGATACAAGCTTTTCCAAGAATGAACAAGATTTTTCTAACTCACAGCCTTCTCACTCCCTTGGCTCTCTTGAAAACAGAAAGAGAACATGCGATAGATCGACCCTTAGCCCTCTGTCCTATTTATAGAAAATAGGGTGATATTTCCTAAGGCTGGTTATGATATTACCGAATTTGCCCTCCACTAATAACTAATATTACAAGAGTACCACCCTCTTGTTAACTACCCCATAACCACATACAAAACATTGCACGTAATCTTATCACTAACTCGAGACAATCTTCAACAAATCTCCACCATTGTCTTGAGTGTGATATATTCTGTTGAGTTATATGGTTATAGTCTAGGGTTAATCCTATGATAGAGCCCATGGCCCATGACCCATTGTATTTGTATATATATAGGTGTATAGTCTATGGATTTAATTAAGTGGTTTTATACATATTAAAAGCTAGGTTTATTTCCTAAGCTTCACATGGTATCAGAGCCAAAACACAAACCCTAGCTTTTAATACAAACCCTAGCAGCCACCATACAAACCCTAGCCGCCGCCGCCCACATCATCGACGAACACCGTCGATCGCGTCGCCATCGACCGCCGCAGCCTGTCGTGCCACCACCGTCGCCGCCTATTGCGTTTCTACCATGCGCGCTACTGGTCAGCTGTAGGTCTTCACCGTCTGGCCACCGATCACGCACACCACCACCGCCATTGTGTTCACCGGCCTCCGATCTGTTGACCCCGGAGGATCGTCGCCGTTGCCGCCGCCACGTGCCGCCTCTCTCACACTATTCACGGAGACGTTTTTGCTCCGATCTCTCTCACCAGTGCTCCGATTGCAACGCCGTCTTCACCATTGGACTCACCTACTTCAGTCCATCCCAGCCCAGGTGGTTTCGTTGCCATCCGCGGCCGCCGATCACCGGCATCCGCCATCTACCGTCGCTCCAGCGTACCTGTTCTCTGTGCTAGATCATCCAACCTTTATTTTTTGGTTTATTTGACCCTTTGGTTTCAGATCTGTTGATCTTGTAGGGCTCCCTTTTATCCAACATGGCTGGTACTAGTAAATCTAGCTCATTTTCTGGTATTTTGTCTCCCTCTCCAACTATTGCTATTGAGAAGTTGATGGGTAGTTCCAATTATATCTCTTGGTCGAAGGCGGTTGAACTATGGTGTATGGGTCAAGGCTTACAGGATCATCTAACTACCAAGGCCGAGAATGTGACCATAAACAAACCCGAGTGGCAGAGAGCTGATGCTCTGTTGTGCAGTCTCTTGTGGCAATCAATTGATCCCTCTCTTCATCCGATCTATACTAACTATACCACGTGCTGTGAATTGTGGGCTCAGGCCAAGGCATTATACACTAATGACATTCAACGTCTGTATTCAGTGGTGTCTAATCTACTCAATTTACGACAACAGGGTTTGACTCTTCCTGATTTTCTTGGTCGGATGATCTCTATTAAAGCTGAATTTAACTCCTTGTTACTTGCTGGTAAGACTGCTGCAGAGGATCTAGCTCAGCGGGATACGTTCTTTATGGTGTGTACTCTTGTTGCCATTGGTCCTAAGCTTGCTCCTGTTCGTGATCAGATTCTTGCTAGTCCTACTGTACCTACTATGGATGAAGTGTATTCTCGTCTTCTTCGGGTTTCATCTGTTCCTACGATGCCTCCTTCTTCTGCAGGTGATCATTCAGTCATGGCTTCTCAGGTTCAGAATAGTGGCGAACAGGGCGGAGATCGTGGTACTCAGGGAAAACGTCCCAAGTGTAACTATTGTCACAAGTGGGGGCATACTAAGGAACAGTGTTATAAGTTGCATGGCCGCCCTCCTCGTGTTAATGTTGCTCATGCTGATGGTTCTCCATCTGAGTCTTTTGATGGTCATCCACCGCAATCTGTCCTTCTCACTGGGGCTGACTATGATGAGTATCTCAAGTATAAGACGTCCCAGCAAACCTCATACACAGTTGCTTCTGTCGCCCACTTTAGTGATTTCACTGCCTGTCTCGCTCAGTCATCCTCTTTGGGACCATGGGTCCTGGACTCAGGTGCTTCTAACCATATCTCTGGTAATCCCCATTTGTTCTCTCATTTTACTAATTCTATTTCTTTACCTTCTGTAACATTAGCCTATGGGTCCAAAGCAGTTGCTAAAGCTATTGGCACTGCCAAACCCTTACCTTCTCTGCCTTTAGATTATGTCCTTTATCTTCCTCATTGTCCCTTTAATCTTGTCTCTGTTAGTAAACTTACGCGTGCCTTAAATTGTTCTATCACCTCTGATGATTATTTTGTTACTATCTAGGATCGCAATACGAGACAGATGATTGGCGTCGGATGTGAGTCGTAGGGTCTCTGTCATCTCAACCTTCTTGCATCGCCTATTGCTTGCTCGGTGGTTGAATCTCCTGCTCTTCTCCACAATCGTTTGGGACATCCTAGTTTGGCTAAGTTTCAGAAGATGATCCCCAGTTTATCTAGTTTGTCGTCTTTTCATTGTGAGTCTTGTCAACTTGGAAAACAATCTCGCACTTCTTTTCCAAAGCGTGTCAATAATCGGGCTGTGTCCCCATTTGCTTTAGTTCATTCTGATGTCTGGGGTCCTAGTCATGTCGTGTCTATTTTGGGTTTTCAATATGTTGTAACGTTTATCGACGATTATTCTCGTTGCACATGGTTATATTTAATAAAAAATTGTTCTGAGTTATTCTCAATTTTTGAATCCTTTTGTGCTAAAATCAAAACGCAATTTCATACCTCTGTCCAAGTATTGCGTAGTGACAATGCCCCTGAGTATTTTTCTATTCCCTTTACTACCTTTATGTCTTCTCAGGGGATCTTGCATCAGTCGTCTTGTGCATATACACCACAGCAGAATGGAGTTGCTGAGCGTAAAAACAGACATTTGATTGAAACTGCTCGCACTCTTATTCTACATCATCATGTCCCCTTTCGCTTTTGGGCTGAAGTTGTCCTTGCTGCTTGCTATCTCATTAACAGGATGCTCTTATCGGTTCTTCAACACCAGATTTCTCACTCTCTTGTTTCCTGATCAACCATTATATATTCTTCCTCCACGTGTCTTTGGTTGTATCTGTTTTGTCCATAATTTGTCTCCTAGTCATGATAAATTGTTTGCTCGGTCCATCAAGTGCATTTTTCTTGGTTACTCTCGCCTTCAGAAGGGTTATTAGTGTTATTCTCTTGACACTCGCCGCTATTTTCTTTCGGCGGATGTTACCTTTTTTGAGTCGTCTCCTTTCTACTCTTCACCTCATTCCGAGTGTTAACCCATTTCTAAGGCCATCCCTCTTCCCACGAGTCCTCCTGCTCCTATTCTCCCTATTCCTTCTTCTACCCCATTGCAGGTTTATCATCAGCGTCATCAGCCTCGGTCTCCTCCTGGTGGAGATGTTGCTGCTGCGCCTTCTCCAGCATCTCTTACTACCTCAGCGACTCCTGCTGCCTCACATCCTGCTCCAGTCTCTCCACCTGCCGCGGTCTTGCCTTCTGAGGATTTGCTTCCTATTGTCCTTCGGAAAGGTACCCGTTCTTCTTGCAATCCTCATCCCATTTATAATTTTCTTAGCTATCACCGTCTCTCGTCTCCTTTTTGTGCTTTTGTGTCTTCCTTATCCTCTGTTTCAGTACCTAAGACTGTTAGTGAGGCACTTTCTGATCCGGGGTGGCGACAAGCAATGGTGGATGAGATGACTGCTTTGCATTCCAATGGTACTTGGGATTTGGTCCTTTACCCCCAGGGAAATCTCTTGTCTGCTATCGGTGGATCTATACTGTCAAGGTGGGTCTTGATGGGCAGGTTGATCGCCTCAAGGCTCGTTTGGTTGCCAAAGGGTATACTCAGGTTTATGGTCTTGACTATGGTGACACTTTTTCCCTTGTTGCTAAGATGTCATCTGTGCGTTTGTTTCTCTCTATAGCAGCTATGCGCCACCGACCATTGTATCAACTGGACATTAAGAATGCCTTCTTACATGGTGAGCTTCAGGAGGAGATTTATATGAAGCAACCTCCTGAGTTTGTTGCTCAGGGGGAGTCTGGGTAGGTTTGTAAACTCCGTCGCTCACTATATGGGTTGAAGCAGTCTCCTCGAGTCTGGTTTGGTTGTTTCAGTGCTGTCATTCAAGACTTTGGTATGACTCATAGTGAGTCTGATCATTCGATTTTTTATAAACACACATCACATGGGAGGTGTATATATTTGGTTGTCTATGTGGATGATATTGTTATTACCGGTGATGATCATGATGGTATTATTCAGTTGAAGAAACATCTTTTCCATCATTTTCAGACTAAGGATTTGGGGGTTACTTAAATACTTTCTTAGCATAGAAGTTGCTTAGTCCAGTTCTGGTATTGTTATTTCTCAATGGAAGTATGTGTTAGACATTCTGGGAGAAATTGGGATGCTTGATTGTAAACATATAGATTCTCCTATCGACCCTAATGTAAAGCTCTTACCAGGACAGGGAGAGCCTTTTGCTGATCCTGGAAGATACCGCAGGCTAGTCGGAAAACTTAATTATCTCACTATCACTCGCCCAGATATTTCTTTCTCAGTCAGTGTTGTCAGTCAGTTTTTACAGTCTCCTTGTGATAGCCACTGGGATGCGGTAGTCCGGATTCTCAAGTATATTAAGGGAGCTCCAGGTAGAGGACTATTGTATGAGGACAGAGGTCATACTCGAGTAGTCGGATATTCTGATGCTGATTGGGCAGGTTCTCCTTCTGACTGACGGTCTACTTCAGGATATTGTGCTCTAGTTGGAGGAAACCTAATATCTTGAAAAAGTAAGAAGCAGGAGGTTGTTGCTAAGTCGAGTGCCGAAGCAGAATATCGTGCTATGGCCTTGGCAACATGTGAATTTATCTGGTTAAAACAATTGCTTCAGGAGCTCAAGTTTGGGGAGATATCACATATGAGATTAATTTGCGACAATCAAGCTTTATTACATATTGCTTCCAATCCAGTCTTTTATGAGAGGACCAAACATATCGAGATAGATTGTTACTTCATTCGAGAGAAGATTTTATCTGGTTGTATTACCACAGATTTTGTCAATTCCAATGACCAGTTAGCAGATGTTTTCACTAAGTCTCTCAGGGGTCCTCGAATTGAGTATATTTGTAGCAAGCTTGGCGCATATGATATATATGCTCCAGCTTGAGGGGGAGAGTTATATGGTTATAGTCTAGGGTTAATCCCATGATAGAGCCCCATGGCCCATTGTATTTGTATATATATATATAGGTGTATAGTCTATGAATTTAATTAGGTGGTTTTATACATTTTAAAAGCTAGGTTTATTTCCTAAGCTTCACACCTTCCATCTTCATCCATCAAAACCTTTGGCTTGCTCTTCCTCTGGTTTCCCACGTGATAACCTGACCATCAAAACAATCAATATCAGCAAACATTAAGAACATCAAAACCATGCTATAATTTTCATCAATGGATCACTTTGGACAATACTTCCAGCTGCATATCCTTTACATGCAACTTTAATTAGGATTTATTCCTCCTTCTCAAGGGGTTTTCCTAATGAATATATTCCTGACATCAATATGATTGATCTCTCCATGGTGGGACTAAATTCTAAACCAATTTGATCTGCCCATTGACTATCCCAACTTGGCATCACCTTTAGGGTTTCTGCTGTACAAACCGCAATCTATACCCCCTAAAAAAAATACATGGCTTTTCATCTAGGTACACTCCACCATAAACCAAATCTATACTCAATGTTATTCCTTAATCCCAAAGGTTCCAAATTTTTACACGGCATCACATCAATAGTGCACCATACTTAGATTGGACTTAACATTGCTAGACTTACTCCTAACTTCCCAAAACCGGTCTTTAGGCTTTACCACTGTCCTGCCTCTCATGTTTGTTTTAAACTTAAAAGCTGCTCATCTTTTTCTTTTAATTCTCCTCTATCTATCAACTTAACAGAGTATGTTTAAGTTTGGGTAATCCTAGGCTGCCATAAGCTGTCCAATTCCTATTCCAACCTCTATGCCTTAGAATTTCCAGCTTCTCCTTTATCCTACACTCTCAAACACTGACCTAAGTTCTTAGCTACACCTTGAGAGTCCTCATGGACAAATTTCCAAAGAAGTTTCCTTACATTTCACTAGGCATACCATTGGAATACTCACAGCTTCCTCGTGCACTCAACTCAATTTTAACTCTTTTGGACTCTTTCAATCTTATATCTTACCTAAAGAATTACTATCATACCTAGAGAGACCTTCTAAGCAACCAATCCTTACTTACCTTTCCCTCTAGCCTCTTATTTCTTGGCTACACTATAAGATCACTTTCCCCTTAGTTTTCACATGGATAATTAGCTGTTCGTGATACCTATTTGATCCAAAGTTACGCCTTTATGAGCTGTCATACCTGATGGCCATTTGCCTAGCCTTTCTCCGTAGGCTTTCCCATCTCCAGCATTTCCTTAACTTACAAATAGACACTTACGTAGGCTTTCCCATCTCCAGCATTTCCTTAACTTACAAATAGACACTTACGCAACACTCCACACATTTAACCTATGGGATCTTCCACCCAAGTCCAAGATTCTCCCCAAATTTACATGGCTCCATGCCATTCATTTGGACAAGAATGCTTCACCTCTTCTTATACGAAAGGTTCCATTTTTCAGCCTATTCCTTAGCACTCAAACCAGAGCCTAAGCATCCTTCAAACCCAACATTCCATACCTCACTAATACTTTATTGTGGTTCTATCTATTCCTCGTCCTATGCAACGCTCTAAACCTTCTACTCCCTTGTTCATTATCAGCTTGATGATTCTATTTCCCTTTCCTTGCTTAGTCTGGACTTTGATCAACAATGGCTACACCATACAAGATAACACTTGTACACACCATTTCCCCTCACTGTTCACAAGGACCCTCATTGCAAGAGCCAAAGCTATCTTGAACACTAGCTTTCTCGCTCTCACAATCCAGCCCATGCTTACACAATGAGAATGAGAATTTTTTTTTCCAGATTTCCTTATTGCTGTACCCTGGTTCATAGGCTAGTTTCGGACATTCCCAAAGGATTCTCCTTGCTGTTTTTCTTTACACGGCATTCCAGATTCCATCCCTTGCCCTTAGCTTTAGCTAATTTCATGTCCTATTGATAGAGTTTTCCCTCATAGGTAAGTTCCCTTAGCTTTAGAAGACCTAGGCATACCTATTTGACAACTCCACAACACCTAACCCTTCACACTAGAAGCAATTTCCAGCAAGCTCATACTCAATTCCAGCAAGCTCATATATGCTTGGAAATTCCTTAGGGGCACACCATTTCCACTAGGTTCACCTCACCTAGCTCCACCATGAGACAAGGCCTAGATAGGTCCCCCTATATCGTAGAAACTGATCTCTAATGGGCTTTTGACATATACAAAGTCTGTTTTGGAGACTTCTACTTTGGTGACCTTACCAAACTATATGGTTCCTATTCCCTTACACCTGCAAAATTTCCTCTCCCTAATATCCCTAACGTTAGATACCTTTCTTAGTCCTTGCACACCATTGTGAGCCATCCTCAACAAATGACACAGCCTAACCTTATCATAGGCTATCCTTTAGTGGCTGCAGCTTATCCACATATAAATGCAAGCATGCACCACATAATCTCCATTCTTGAGGGTTGCTTCCATCTCTTTAAGAGATTCTTATGCAGCTTCTTAGGACTCCAATTCTCCTCTATAGGAGAATACCTTTTTCTATCTAATTCTCCTAGGGAAATTAGGTTTATGATTAAACAGGTATAAATTTACAGCTTCTAAAATTTGGAACAGCTCCACCATGCATCCTAATTTCTCCCATCTCTAATTCACTTGACCTTAATTTGTTGCCTAGACAAACATTTTCCCCTTCCACCATGTCTCTATGGGTAAACACCCATTTCCTATGAGAGGTACACCCTAAACGTAGGACCTATGCTACTTTTCCTGCATACCTAGAAAAACTATAGGACATCCGCCCTCTCATAGCCAAAACAACACATGGTGTTTGAACATTCGGGGCTGGTTCTCTCTTGGGATTCTTTCTTTCTATTTGGGCAGGCCTTCTTCATATGCCCTTCTTCATGGCAATGAAAGCATTTAACCTCTCTCTTGCCACTCCTAGACTTAGACCGAGACCTAACTTTTAACCTAGGGTCTCTTTTTTCTGTTCTAGAGTTCACTGCCAAAGCTTCTATGGCAGATTTTTTGGGACTCTACCATGTGTTGTAAATCCTTGGAATTCAAAGCTCCTATCACGTCTTCTTGGGTCAGGTTATCTCTTCTATGCTTCAAGATATCTACAAAGGTCTCATAAGACTTAGGAAGAGAGTGCAATAAGACCAAAGCCTTATCCTCATCTTCATACCTAATATTTATATTCTCAAGATCCAAACACAGTTTATTTATTAAAACTGTCCATATGATCTTGTGACCTTTGACCTTCACTCATCTTGAAAGAAAAAATTGTGTTTTCAAGTACAACCGGTTAGAGAGGGTTTTAGTCATGTAGAGTGTATCTAACCTATTCCAAAGCTCCTCCACGGTTGTCATCTTTGACACCTTCCACAAGACTTTGTCTCTTAGGCTTAGAATAAGGGTGTTAAAGGCTCTTTTGTTGGTCTCTATCCTCCTATCCCTGATTTCCTTTTTCTGGACTTTAGTTAGGGTTTCAAGCATAGGCTTTTTAGCCTCTAAGGCTTCCTCCAATCCAAGATTTCCCAACAGAGCTCTCATCATCATCTTCCATAGGCCAAGATTGTTTTGGCCATCATACCGTGCGATAGAGGCTATAAGAGCCATTCTTGCGGGTATGTGATAAAATTCTAAGTTCTTGATGAGAGACCCGGCTTTGATAGCAATTTGTTATAAATTGGGAGCACTGACAACCTTTAATCCTCAAGAAACCGATTAAACACCCCTCACAATCACTCACAACTCACCATCCAACACACCACAACACAAACAATTAATAAAGAACATAATTTAAACAAGAAACAGAACACGAAATGAAACACGCAAACCACATGAGGAGACAAAATTTTATCTTGGTGCATGCCACGTGAATGGCGCTACATCCAGCCTTGAAACCACCACCTAACAACCTTCTTTTTGATGGATAACAGTATAAGACTTTCCTTCTTTCTCTCTCACGATACAAGTTTTTCCAAGAATGAATAAGACTATTCTAACTTATAGCCTTCTCACTCCCTTGGCTCTCATGAAAACAAAAAGAGAATATGCGATAGATCGACCCTCAGCCCCCTCTGTCCTATTTATAGAAAATAGGGTGATATTTCCTAGGGCTGGTTAGGATATTATTGGATTTGCCCTCCACTAATAACTAATATTGCAAGGGTGCCACCCGCATGTCAACTACCCCATAACCGCATACAAAACATTACACGTAATCCTATCACTAACTCGAGACAATCTTCAATAGAATAGAATGGCTGCCTACAAAGTCTCTTAAAAGACTACTTATATACTAGATTACTAATCCTTGATCACATAGGAATCCATCTAATCTAATGAATCTTTTTTTTTTTAATAGTCACATGACTACTTATTAAAACTAATAAATAAAAAAGTATTTAAAACCTAGTAACTTAAATACTAAGCATAATTAAACTAATAAAAATAAAATAAAAACACTAATAACTAAAAAACTGCTCCTGCATCATCTCTAACTACCTTTGGTATCTATTATGGACTGAAATAAACACTATTTCACCAGTTTACAACAGCAGAATAGTTCGGAAAATCAGTCACTAACCTTATCTCTCAAGTCCAATGACCAGTTCCTTGGCTTTCCAATTATACTACCAGCCTTTTGAACCACAAGTGTAGGGCACTGTAATGCACCTTTTTAAGGGCACTTAAGACAGTTTTTAAACTGTAGATTTATCGTCCTAAAAAAGCAACCATTTCAGCAACTTTCCAGCCCAAGTAGCTGAATCCCACCATGCTCCAAAGTTAATATATTTTGGTACTTTTTTGTTTTAGTTATTAAACCAACTTAAGTGATATGAGAGAAATGCTTTTAATAAATAACTTTAGGAGCCTGATTTTTAGGCAGTAAAAGCGGTCCCATGTTTGTCTGTGTTTGTAAGGTGCATAGTAACCGCGCATTGTCTTTGGTGACATGCCTGTGCTTCTTAGGATTTATCTTTTTATTATCCAAATCTAATAGAAAATTGGAGAAGCTAAAGTGAGGTGGAATGAGTTCTGAGCAGTTTGCAGGATTTGTTCCTTTAACTTTCCAATTGAATCATGCCCCTGCTGCCCCATCAATGGGTCAGTTAACTGGTAGTGTTACTCTTGGTGCTGTATTTGACCTAATATCACTGGTTGGATGGCCTCTTTAGGGAAGATCTATTGTCTGAACCTTTAAGCTGAATTTTCTGCAGACAATCACAATTTTGATCCTCCAGCCTTTGTTTTATCTGCTATAAATATGTTCTGCTTGTAATGAAACTTCCAATTGTTCCCTGTTTGAAGATGTTTCTTTTCCTTCTCTTTGCATGTATTTTATGCCATCATGGGCTTGCATGATTGTTTGTATATGGTCAAAATTGCATGGGTCTGTGTATATATATGTCTACAAACATGGTGTATATAGATATTTCTACTTTTATATACATCAGATGATGGCTTTTGTATAAATAAATTCAACATCTAAAGGTTGCATGGCTTGTACATGTCTTTCTTATTTTGTACAACAACAATCAGAAGCTTTAATCCCTCATATGGGGAAATATTAAAAAATTAATACCAAAGAATTATCAGCCTGATATTTTTTTACACCCATCTGCCTGCAGATATGCACATTATAGAAGAATGCGAGAGGCAATTGACAAGTATGAAGGTGGTTTAGAAGTGTTTTCTCGTGGGTATGAGAAGTTTGGTTTCACTAGCAGGTATATTTGTTTTTAGAATTCTATTCCTTGCTGATTCTACACCTTTTTTATTGTGTTATTTTATTTCATATACGTTGTTGTCTATGAGTATGTTAAGCATATAAATACAAAGTCTTATAGCCACTACTCATTGTCTTCATTCTTTATTTTTGGCAAAAATTTACTAAAAACATGATGAATGGTACAAATGAAAATGTGATTCTGAAGGAAAAGTGGGTAAGAAAAAACCAGGAGCCATAATTTCTATACATATGACCATGATGTTTATTTACTGCACTCCAAAATTACAGGCCATTTTGAATATGGAATACTCAGGCCATTTTAAGATGTCATAATCTTGTTGGTTTGAAAGCATGAGATGTTTTAACCAAAATAATTTATGTTCTAATGGAAGTAACCATTAAAAATGGGAGCTTACTATCAAATCTGTTGTCCTAGGGTGGTACCATGCACTCAGGATGCATCAGGATTAAACCCCAAAGGAGGGGAGTGGGGTGTTAAATTAAATAACAGTTCAATTGACATGTTGGTATTTACCACCTGAATGCTCCACTAAGAAGCATGAACATATCAAATCAAATCAATTCAATAATCAAAAACTATTGTAAATTACATCCTAAGTAAAGAACTATTTATTGGCAACTAATAGCTATCTGGCTATAATCCTTTCCTAATTAGGATTCCTTAGTGCCAACCTAACTTGGATTCTACTAATGGAAACAAAAGAAACTAAGAAACAAACTAAAATACGAAATAAACAAAAGAAATAAAAAAAAAAAAAACTAATTCCTAATATTTACTCTTCTGTCCTACATCAATTATTTGCTGTAGAAACACAAACAAGAACACAAACACTCAATCAATAAACTCAAAATCAATTCAATAATCAAGACTACTGTTAGTTACATCTTAAAGAACAATGGATAATGATAGTGTCACGTTCCTTGGGGTAGGGCAATAATTGTGTTTTTTTCTCTTATGCTTGTTGATTGTACTTAGTTGTTATAGTGGTTGTGCTTTATCTGCTAGGCTATAAGTAAGCCATAGCTAGAGAAGGGAACACATGTTGAGAAATGAATTGAATCCTTTTTTGTTATCTCTCTCTTTCTCTCAAACTTTCTCCCTTTTTCTTGCTGTTTCCCTCCTTTTCCATTTGAATTCTCTCTCCAAATTCCCTCTAATTCCCAATTCTTCCTAAACAACTCCCTTGCCAAATCCGAAGATCTAACAATTGGTATCAGAGCCAGTGGTCCTCTAGCCACTGGATGGTGATTGTGGTGATAGGGAGGCGCAAGCTAGGGCAGATCCGAGCGATCTTGTAGCAATAGGGATCGCGATTAGTTGCAGAGGATTCAGTGATCGGATTGATTTGAGGGAGTGCTAAGTCGCAGCCATTGATAGTCCTAATTAGTGGCGAGTGCAGATTGGAGGAGATGGTAATTGCAGATCAGAGCCAGGCGATTTTCGGCTGTTGAAGGAGATTCAGATTCTGGTGAGAAGCAATTCTGGATGATTGGAATTTATCATGATCGTTATTGGAATTGGTAATTGGAACTCGTTATTCACCTGTCGATCAGATCTCAATCCTTGGTACACGTTCTAACCTAAAGCGTGATCGATAGAGTCGAAGATGGCATAGGGCACTCGAATGAAGCAATTGGAGACTTGCTTGGATGCTCTAAAGATGGGGCTTCTCCAAAATCAAGAATAGTTGGAGGATAAGTTGTATATGATGGAGTTAGGCCTTCGCCAAACTAAGGAGGAGTTGAATCAAGGTAGGGCAGACAACTTGGCCACTAGAGAGGAGGTTACTGGTGTTAAGGTAGTGGTTGGTAACCTTCAAGTGGATGTCGTCGGGAGCCTCAGAGAAGAATTCTTTGGGTTTGGCCAACAATTAAGCACTATATTGAGTTTGTTCTCACGATTGCCTAATGCAAGCTTGTTGGTGGACTTCCCTCCAAGGTCCACCTCGGTTTCGATTTTGACAGGGTCAAGAATCTGGCAACGTGCCCTTGACCCTCTAGAAACGGAGGAACAAACGGAGTTTGTATCGGAGAATTCCGCTTGGGGAGCACATGGAAGGATTAGAAGAAGAAAAGGAAGAAGACGATGAAGGGGTGTTCTCAAAGCAGAAACCCGTGAGTGCAAGGTGATCACCAATAAAATGTTGCAGAAATTATTACAAAAAGGGATTCCAGAGTCTCAGCTGCACTCTATACAGGCTGTTGAGTTTGAAGACAGAACTGAGGTGGAGAAGGAACATTCAATGGTCGCGAACACTGCTACACTTCAATTTCTCCACGAGGAAATGCAAATGAGAAAGAAAGAAAGAAGAATAAACTAGGCAGTGAAGGATGGAATTGGTTGATCTGTGGATCTATAGCCAGCTTTTGACATTTCTTGGGGACAAGAAATGTTTCAAGGGAGGGGGTATTTGTCACGTTACTAGGGGCAGGGCAGTAATTGTGATTTTTCTCTTATGCTTGTTGATTGTAGGTGGTTGTTATAGTGGTTGTGCTTTACCAGATTGTACATTCTGGATAGATGTATTGCTAGGCTATAAATAAGCCATAGCTAGAGGAGGGAACACATGTTGAGAAATGAATTAAATCCTTCTCTGTTATGTCCCCCCCCTCCCCCTCTCACTTTCTCCCTCTTTCTTGCTGTTTCCCTCCCTTTCTGTCTGAATTCTCTCTTCAAAGTCCCTTTAATTCCCAATTCTTCCTAAACAACCCCCTTGTCAGATCCGAAGATCTGACAGATAGTTTCACCGAAAAACAACAATGGACTCATCTTGTGACTTGACAAAATGTCTGTTTTACCTTATTCAATGCTCTCTCCAACTGTCCCAAAAATGTTGTTTCTCCCTTGCAGTTTCTCTCCTCCTGTCTGCTTCATTCATCCTTCGGCCAGACAAGCACCCAGCAGGTTGCTGAATACATTTCATAGGGCATAGTGTGGAGACACAGATGGAAAATCTCTTAATTTATTGCTACTGTGTTGGTATCAACAAAAGGATTCTGTGCTCCTTTTTGTATTGTGTTTCATTGTAAGCATTATGATGTTCTTGATAAGCCCATATCCTATGTTAAAATGCATTGTGGTCTAATTGTTTGTTGGTAAGCCTGTATTTTCTCAAAACAAGAATCCAGTTGTAGTCTATGTGGAGTGGAACCTTGCTTTGTTCCTTATTTCTGTATTGAAGCTTTTTTTTTTCCACAAAATGGTCATTTGATGGTAGAAAAAATATCTCAGTTGTTGATTTTGTGTAAATTGTTTTTCCAGTGCTGCAGGAATTACATATAGAGAGTGGGCACCTGGAGCCAAGGTTAGTTTTGCTTCACTTATGTATTGCAAGGTTCTTTCTGCAATTTTCAAATTTCTGTTTTAATTCTGCTTAAACAAATCTATTTATCCTTATGAAGTTTTATTTTGGCTTTGCTTATATTTAGACCTAAAAATCCTGACTGTAATGTTGCCAGAAATTTGGATCACATGTGTGAATTGTTTCACAGAGCAACCTAATAAATAACTAGAACAGCATTTAAAAGAAGAGGATGCTGAGATGTGCTTTTCTGTTTTTCTTGAACAAATAACAGAAACTAAAGGTAGTTAATTTTGTTAGGAGCATAATTACCAAAGGTGCACTGAGGCACAAAGAGTGCTTGGAGTTGAGGCACTAGGAGCAGGCATGCGCCTTATAGACGCAAGGCACATTTATTCAACGTGTGTGAAATACTTTTACCCCATTATTTTCAACATGTAACTATAAAGAGGTAAATGCAAACTCATACAATCATGAATGACAAATAATCAACACTATAATACAAATAATCCACTGCCGGTCCCAAGCCCGGATAAAGGAGGAGGGTTGTGTTAGGTAGCCGACAGCCAACGTAAAATTTAGTCGGATCCAAAACATGAACTCTAGACAAATTATGAAAAATCGTTTGGGCGTGGGCGTAACCCTTCATAGCGACGCGCTACACTGTCCCCGTATAGTGACAAGTGAGCTAGAGCCGCTGCATCGGCGCCCGGATGTAGTGATAAATGAGCAAGGGTTCCCGCATTTGCTTGGACGGATGTGGGTAAAGAAGCTAGTCCAAAATCAAAACCAAAATCAAAACCAAAACCAAAATCAAAATCAAAAACAAAATCAAATTCAAAGTCAAGGCCAAAAACAAAATCAAATCCAAAGTCAAGGCCAAAAACAAAATCATAGATTAAGGATTGGGTCATGGAACATAGGAACATTAACAGGCAAAGCTATGGAAGTGGTGGATGTGATGATTAGGAGAAAAATTAATATTATGTGCCTTCAAGAGACGAGATGGGTAGGGAAAAAAGCGAAAACTTTATCAGAAGCTGGATATAAAATATGGTACACAGGAACTGATCGAGCGAAAAATGGAGTGGGGATTATTATGGATAAAAGCTTAATAGATGAGGTAGTGGATGTAAAGAGAATAGGGGATAGGATTATTATGGTGAAGATTAGTCTAGGAAGAATGACTATGAATATCTTTAGTACATATGCATCACAAGCGGGGTTAGGTGATGAGATAAAAGCAAAATTCTGGGAGGACCTAAAGGGACTCATACAAATGATACCAAGAGGAGAGAAAGTGATTATAGGAGGTGACCTAAATGGGTACGTGGGTAGAGACGGAAACGGATATAGAGAGGTACACGGAGGGTATGGATTTGGGGAAATTAATAATGAGGGTAAATCTATCCTAGATTTTGCTATGGCATATGGGCTCATTATAACCAATACTAGGTTCAAAAAACGGGACGAACACTTAATCACATATAAAAATATCACCTCAAGCACCCAAATAGATTACTTCCTCATGAGTCAAGAGGATCGGTTATGTTGTAGGAATTGTAAGGTGATATCGGGAGAGTGTTTGACTACTCAACATAGACTTTAGTACTTGACGTCCAAGTAAGAAACTGGAAGAGAAAAAATCAAGACTTTAGTACTTGACGTCCAAATAGATTACTTCCTCATGAGTCAAGAGGATCGGTTATGTTGTAGGAATTGTAAGGTGATATCGGGAGAGTGTTTGACTACTCAACATAGACTTTAGTACTTGACGTCCAAGTAAGAAACTGGAAGAGAAAAAATCACATAAAACAAAATCCAAGAATCAGGTGGTGGAATTTAAAAGGGGAGAAACAACTAATCTTCAAAGAAAAATTAAGGGGTAGAAGGGAATGGAATGGAGAAAGACAAACAAACCAAATGTGGAAAGAAATGGCTAATGCTCTGAGAAGCACGGCAAATGTAGTCCTTAGAGAGACAAATGGTAGAGCCCCTAACCTTAAGGAGTCTTGGTGGTGGAATGAAGAGGTACAATTGAAAATTAAAAATAAGAAAACTTGCAATAAGGCGGTATATCAATGCAACAATGAAGAAAATCAAAAAAATTATAAAGAAGCAAAAAAGGCAGCAAAAAGAGCTGTTAGTGAAGCAAGATCAAAAGCATATGAGAATCTATATAAACGACTTGATACAAAAGATGGAGAAAGGGATATATATAAATTAGCTAAAGCAAGAGAAAGAAAAACACGGGATTTAAATCAAGTGAAATGCATAAAAGATGACAATCAAAATGTTTTAGTAAATGAGGGAGCGATTAAGGAGAGATGGAAGGAGTATTTCACAAAATTATTCAATGATGGTGGTGACACAAGAGTTAGGTTGGGACATCTTAGTAACTCTGAAGGGAATGTGAGCTACACATTCTATCGACGCATAAGTTCAAATGAAATAAGGCAAGCATTAAAAAAGATGAAAAATCATAAGACAGTGGGACCGGATAATATACCAATAGAAGCATGGAAATGCATGGGAGAAGAGGGCATCTCCGGGCTAACGCAACTATTTAACGCCATCCTTAAATCAAAAAAGATGCCAGATGAGTGGAGGAAGAGTACTTTGGTTCCTATATACAAGAACAAAGGAGATGTTTAAAACTGTGAAAATTATAGAGGAATTAAGTTAATGAGTCATACCATGAAACTCTGGGAGAGAGTAATAGAGCAGAGGCTCAGAAAGGAAACAAAGGTGTCAGAAAATCAGTTTGGTTTCATGCCTGGTAGGTCAACAATAGAAGCTATATATTTACTGAGGCGTCTAATGGAAAGGTATCGAGATCATCAGAAGGACCTACATATGGTGTTTATAGATCTAGAAAAGGCCTATGATAGGGTCCCTAGAGAAGTATTATGGAGGGTTTTAGAGAAGAAAGGAGTCAAAATAGCCTATATACAAGCCCTTAAGGACATGTATCATGGTGTAGAGACAAGGGTCAGAACATGTGGAGGGGATACTGAACCATTTACAACTACAATAGGACTGCATCAAGGTTCTGCACTAAGTCCATACTTATTTGCCCTAGTAATGGATGAACTCACTAAAGATATTCAGATAGATGTGTTATGGTGTATGCTATTTGCAGACGATATAGTGTTGGTGGATGAAACAAAAGAAGGAGTGAACACTAAGCGTGAGTTGTGGAGAAACAATTTAGAATCTAAAGGATTTAAATTAAGTAGAAAGAAAACAGAATATATGGAATGCAAATTTAGCAAAAATGCAAGAGTGGATGATGTTATAATAAAATTAGAAGACCAAATCTTACAAAGAAAAGACCATTTTCGATATTTGGGATCAGTGATTCAAAAAGATGGAGAAATCCACGAGTATGTCGTACATAGAATTAAGGCAGGTTGGCTAAAATGGAGAAATGCATTGGGGGTGTTATGTGATGGTAAAATCCCATTAAAATTGAAAGAAAAATTTTATAGGACAGCTATAAGACCAGTCTTGCTGTATGGCTCAGAATGTTGGGCAGTTAAATATCAGCATGAGCAAAAGACGAGTGTAGCGGAGATGAGAATGTTAAGATGGATGTGCGGACATATAAGAAAGGATAAAATTAGAAATGAAGTTATTCGTAATAAGGTAGGAGTAGTGCCAATCGAGGAGGAGATGAGAGAGACTAGACTAAGATGGTTTGGTCATGTGAGAAGGAGACTAAGAGACGCTCCTGTGAGGAGAGTTGATGAAATGGAACAATTAGTCACAGAAAGAGGTAGACCCAAGAAGACTTTGGGAGAGACATTAAAATTTGATATGAAATATATGGATCTAAATGAGGATATGATAAAAGACAGAAATACATGGAAGTCTAGAATTCATGTAGCCGACCCCACATAGTGGGATAAAGGCTAGATATATTGTTGTTGTTGTAAATTACTGTCTATACATTAACAAAAAGCATTGTTTCAAAATTCAACATAGGCAGTCAAATTCATAAAATGAAGAGCAAGTGAAAATGAAATACAATTTGCAAACATAATAAACTACAAGAATTTTTAAATCAGAGTAACTTCTCAATTTTGTGTTAAAAATTACACATTATACTCATTTCTCGATCCTCATAATCAAATTGATTTTCAGTATCAAATTGATGTTCAAACTGAAATGTAATAAGAATAAATAAACAATTAGTTGCATAATGGCATAAAAATTAGTTTCATAGAGCTGTATTAGTAAGAAAAGCAACCAGAAAAATAAAAAGATAAAATAAAAAACCTCAACTGAATAACAGAAGTTACAGAACAATCTAAACGGAAAAATAAAACTAGATATTAGGAAAAAGGAAGAAGAAGAAAGTACAACCAAAGCTGTGAACAGTGAATATTTGGCCCCATTCGGTATTGCTGTGTTGTGGTGTGCTGTGCTGTTCTTTGAAAGTAATGTTGATAAAGTAGTGTTTGGTAACTGGATGTTGTGCCGTGCTTATTAATGTTTGTTGGAAGGAGATAAGGAAGAATGAAGGGCACGGCTGTGCAGATCAAGATAACCACAAAAAGGATAAGAAAGAATGAGGATAAATCAGTCTTTGATTATCCAGATTCTTGCTAATCTAAATCTGTAAATTAGGTAGCTAAAGTGTTGTAATCTACTCCTATAAAATAGGAGAAGAATCAGGATATTTTTTAGGAGTTTTGTGTATATAAATCTTACATATCAATGAATTATTCACGGCGGAAGAGTTTACCATTCCCCTAACCTATTCTTTTATGGTATCAGAGCCATGTCCTTGTGGCACCTGATCTTTTGTTTCCTACTACATAGAGGAGTCTCAAAGTCCATGATATGGCTGAAAAACAAACAACTAGTGAGACTTCTACAACTAATCCTCCTCCAATGAAGGAGAATCAAGTTCCGATTGTTCCTACAACCATTGAAAGCCACTCTCTCCAGATCACTCAATGCAAGCTGAATGGAACCAATTTCAGAGAATGGTCCCAATTAGTCTTATTAGTAGTTCGAGGAAAGGGAAAGGTAGGCTATCTAACCGGTGCAGTTTCAAAGCCTAGTCCCGAGTCAACAACCTATGGCATATGGGAGGCCGAGAATGCCATTGTTATGGGTTGGTTGGTTAATTCCATGGAACCAAAGATTGGAAGGACCTACCTATTTTACAAGACAACTAGTAAAATATGGAAGGCAGTCCAAGAAATTTATTCAGATCTGGAAAATACAGCCTAATGCTTCCAGATCCGGTCACTTATTTGAACCACAAGACAAGGTACAAATTCAATTATTGAGTACTATAATACCCTAATAGAATTGTGGCAAGAGATGGATTTGTTTTATGAGATTATATGGGAGTGTTTTGCTGATGGAATGAAATATAACAAGATGGTGGAGAAGGAGAGAGTTTTTGACTTCCTACATGGTCTAAACTTAGACCTAGATGAAGTAAGAGGAAGGCTACTCGGGACAAAGCCTTTTCCATCCATGACAGAGGTATTTGTAGAAGTAAGAAGAGAAGAAAGCAAGAAGAAGGTGATGTTATTAGGTTTAGGGCACTCTAACAGTGAGGTCTATACTCCAAACTCAACCTTGAATATTTCTTGAGGGAAAATACTTACCACAACTAAAGGAGAGCCTCAAAAGGAGAAATAGTGGTGTGACCACTACAATAAACCTTATCACACTAGAGAAACTTGCTGGAAGATTTATGGAAGGCCAACAAACTAGAAGCCAAGGAATCAAAGGAAGGGAGGACAATCTACCTACATGGTGGAGGCTGAAAAGGGAAATCCAACAAACATCACCCTAACAGTAGACCAGTTGGAAGTTTTATAGTAGTTGTTAAGCCAAACCAAGGTGATTAAGTCTAAAAATTCAAAATAATTCTAATTCGATGGTAGCCCTAGCAAAACAAGGTAAAATGCTAAATACTCTCTTATCTCCAAAAATTATTCTACAAGCTGTTGGATCATAGACACTAGAGCATCAGATCACGTGACAAGTTCCCTTAATATATTGCCCAATTATGAACCTTGTGATCAAGACATTATTGTTTTTATGGCTGATGGAACAACATCCTTTGCAAAAGGAAAATTAACATCTTGTATAGCAAGATTAACTCTAAAATCAGTACTATATGTACCTGATTTAAAGTGTAATTTGTTATCAGTTAGTAAATTAACTAAGGAAAAGGGCTGTTCAGTGACATTTTTCCAATCTTATTGTGTTTTTCAATACCCATCATCGGGTAAGATGATTAGCAATGTTGAGGAGAAAATAGGACTCTTATCAAACTCCAAGACTTGATCATTCTACTGCATTTAGGCCAGCTATTCAATCTTATTTATCTACTGTTTCAGATTCCGAAATAATGCTTTGGCATCAACGTTTAGGACATCCTAGTTTTAATTATCTTAGGATTTTACATCCTTCTCTTTCTAGAAATAAAATCCCAAATTTCTATTGTGAACATTGTATTCTTGCAAAACCTTTTCACTTGGTGCATAGTGACATTTGGGGACCAGCCATAACTCCAAATCTGACTAATACTCAATGGTTTATCACTTTCATAAATGACCATACGAGAGTTAATTGGGTTTTCCTAATGAAAGATAAATCTGAAGCCTATCTTGTGTTCAAAAGGTTTCATCGAATGGTGCATGATGTATTTCAAACACCAATTCATGTATTGAGGACTGATAATGGCCGAAAATATTTTCAAATGAATTTAATCAGTATTTAATTGAGCATGGTATCATTCACCAAAGCTCATGTCCTTACAACCCCCAACAAAACAGGATAGCTGAAATAAAGAATCGTCACCTCTATGAGATAGCCAGGGCCCTAATGTTCACTCATTTAGTCCCAAATTCTTATTAGAAAGAAGTTATACTTACATATACTTATCTCATCAATTGACTTCCCTAAAAAATTCTAAAGTTTAAGACTCTCCTAAATGTCTTTCTTGAATCTTTCCCTCATCATACTCAAGTCTTAAAACTCTCTTACTCCTAAGGTGTTTGAATGTACTGCCTTTGTACACGAGAACGAACCCATTCAATCCTTAAACTCTTTTACTCCTAAGGTGTTTGGATGTATTGCCTTTGTACACAAGAATCAACCCATTCAATCCAAATTGGATCCTAAGGCACTCAAGTGCATTTTTGTGGGCTACTCTCCTACTTAGCAGGGGTAGAAATGCTACAACCCAATTACTCAAAAATTCATTGTTTGTTATGATGTATCTTTTATTGAGAATAAACTATTCTTTCAGAATCTTGTTATAAATAGGGAGCACTAGCAGCCTTAAAACCCTCCAAGAAACTGATCAAACACCCCTCCAAACACTCACAACTCACAGCCCAACACACCACAACACAAACAGTCAATAAAGAACAGAATTTAAGTAAGAACAAAACAAGAAAGAAACATTCAAACCATATAAGAAGACAAACTTTTATCTTGGTTCATGCCAATTGAATTAGCACTATATCCAGCCTCTAAGATCCTCCCGAGAGCAGTCTTTATTTCTAGAAATCGATCAGTACAGTAGTGGCTCTTCTCTCCCTTCTATTCCCGAGCACCCCAATTGTTTTCCCCCCAAGATTACAAAGCTAACAGCCCTAACATTTCTCTCAGAAACAATCAGCACTCGTTACAAACAGAAAAATGAGAACTCTCTCTTCATTTGCTACCCCTTGCCTTCTATTTATAATAGTGGGTGGATATCCCAATGAATATTATTAGATATTTACAGTTTAACCCCCAAACTATAACTAATTACAGTTTAGGTTACAACTTCTAACTAAAATCTTTAAAAAAGAACTCTAGCAAACTGCCATCATTCACTGCTACTACCATCATCTTTTTCTTATACCATATACTCGAGACAACCTTTGATAAATCTTTCTCAGCAAGGGAACATAACTGAACCAAAACACCATTGGGACCCAATGATGCCTACTTCAGATTGTTCCACTTCATTACCTACACCTATTTCTATTTTTGTAGGCTACTCTCCTACTTAGCAGGGGTAGAAATGCTACAACCCAATTACTCGAAAATTCATTGTTTCTTATGATGTATCTTTTATTGAGAATCAACCATTCTTTCATAATCATTCTCAACAAGGGAACATAATTGAACCAGAACACCATTGGGACCCAATGATGCCTACTCCAGATTGTTTCACTTCATTACCTACGCCTAGTCCTAATTTTGAACCATCTCAACCTATACCTGAATGCTGTCAAACACCTATTTCTCCAGTCCAAAACCATAAAGGGGAGAGAATAAGGAAAACCAAATTTGGGAGGATGATCAGGTTCAAAGTAAACCGCCATTGATGGTTTACTCAAGAAGGCTTCGTGACCCTCAACCAACCATATTTTCTGAACCAAGGATAAGTCCAGAAGACGCAATTATAAGAGATGTTGAGGCTCTTAACAAGGAGGAAGACAAAGAAGGGAGTGAAGAGTATGATCTCAATATCCTAATTGCTCTAAGGAAAGGGGTAAGATCTTGCACCAAACACCCTATTTCAAATTTTATGGGATACTCAAAATTATCCCCTCAGTTCAAATCTTTCACAGCTAGTATCGATGATGTGGTTCTTCCTAAAGACATTTATCATGCACTACAGGAGGGGAAGTGGAAGGTAGTAGTCATGGAAGAGATGAAAGCCCTAGATTAAAATGATACTTGGGAGATAGTGAGACTTCCAGATGGGAAGAATATAGTAGGCAACAAGTGAGTGTTTATCGTGAAAGTACAAATCAGATGGAAGTATTGACAGGTACAAGGCAAGACTTGTAGTTCAAGGTTTTACTCAAACTCAAGACCTTGACTATGAGGAAACATTTGCACCAGTGGCTAAGCTCAACTCTATTTGGGTATTACTATCTTTAGCAGTGAACTTAGACTGGAGACTACTTCAATTAGACATTAAGAATGCCTTCTTAAATGGAGAGTTAGAGAAAGAAATTTATATGGCGATACCACTTGGATTTGAAGGAGAAGACACAAGAGGAAATGTATGCAGGTTGAAAAAATCTTTATATGGCCTTAAGGGCATGGTTTAAGAGGTTTAGTGGTACTCTAAACCAACTTGGATATAAACAAGGGCTGGTTGATCACACTCTTTTTACAAAGATGGAATCTGATGGAAGGAGGGCTATCTTAATAGTCTTTGTAGATGACATAATCATCACCGAAAATAACACACAAGAGATTGAGAATTTGAAGCATCAACTAAGGGAGGCATTTGAAGTAAAAGAACTGGGAGAACTGAGATATTTCTTAGGCTTGGAAGTTGCTAAAAGCAAGGAGGATATTTTCATATCACAAATGAAGTACACCCTAGACTTGCTAAAAGAAACAGGCAAGCTCAGGTGTAAGCCTGCAAGCACTCATCTAGAGCCCAATTGGAAGAATAAAGAAGAGAAAGAAGGATATCAGGTTGATAAAGGGAGATTTTAGCGTCTAGTAGGGAAGCTCATTTACCTATCTCACATTAGGCCGGATATTGTCTATGCTATAAGTATTATTAGCTAATACATGCATTCACCAACTAAAAGACATCTTGAAGCAGGTTACCGTATTCTCAGGTATCTCAAAGGAACACCTGGGAAGGGGCTGCTGTTCAAGAAAAATCAGGATAAAGGAATTATTAGCTATGCAGATTCTGATTGGACAGGTTCTATTGCTGATAGTAGATCCACATTAGGGTATTGTATCAAGTTGGGCGAAAACCTAGTAACATGGAGAAGCAAGAAGTAACAAGTGGTTGCTCGAAGTAGTGCAAAAGTTGAGTATCGAGCTATTGCTCAAGGGATTTGTGAAATAATATGGATAGAAAGGCTGATGAAAGATCTATTTATGCCTATTTCCTCTCCTAAACTTTTTTACAATGACAGCAAGTCAGCTATTAGCATTGTAAACAACCCAATACAACATGACTGGATGGAACATGTCAGAATTGATAGGCATTTTGTTAAGCAAGAGATGGAAGGAGACATAAGACTCACTTATGTTCCTATTGAAGATCAAGAAGCAGATATCTTGACTAAAGCAATGCAAAAACAAGGTTTTGAATCACTTAGAAGTGAGCTGGGATTGATTTGACATTTATTTACTAGCTTGAGGGGGAGTGTTGGAAGGATATAAGGAAGAATGATGGGCATGATTGTGCAGATCAAGATAACCACAAAAAAGATAAGAAAGAATGAGGAATGAGGATAAATCAGTCTTTGATTATCCAGATTCTTGCTAATCTAAATCTGTAAATTAGGTAGCTAAAGTGTTGTAATCTACTCCTATAAAATAGAAGAAGAATTAGGAGATTTTTTAGGAGTTTTGTGTATATAAGTCTTACATATCAATGAATTATTCACGGTGGAAGAGTTTTCCATTCCCCTAACCTATTCTTTCAATGTTAAAAGCAAGCAATAAGTGTTTGGTTAACATTTTATTGTTGTGTTCTAGATTAGTAAAATGACTAAAAAAGATATTAAGATATTAAATAGTTACTTTGTAAGGTAGCATAATTATAAAGACATATAATGGTTATAAAAGTAAATACTATTAATGATTGTGGGTCCCATTAAAATCTGTTGTGCTTTTTATAAAAAGCAAGGAGTCCCTTGCTTTTGCTTAAAAGCAGCTTAACCTACTTTTTTTGGAAGAAGAAACTGTGTTTTAAAAGCACAACAATACCTTACTAAATGGTGCTTTTTGAAAAACGATGATAAAAAGCTGTTGTGCTTAAAAAGCATAACAATGCCAAACAGACAATCACATAGAAGAAGTAATGAGGTAGAAAGTACAAAAAGGTACTGATATATTAAAACTTACTAACACAAAGCATCCTCCTTTTGGCTAAAAGTCTCTTTAAAAAATATGCTTTAACTACTGTTTTGCTTTGGGATTTTTCAATTTCTCTAGGTTTTGATTAGTTGGATTAGTACTTAGCTTTGAAGTTTGTGGTTTGGAGTAATCATGAACTATATGTACACACTAGAAACTGGGCACGCAAAACTTTCACATTTCACTGATGAAAAAGAAGGAAACAGCAATAGAGACAATTATCTGGTGGTGGTAATGATGCTGATGGAGGACGAGATATAAAAGAACGGCTTGACTTTTGTTTAGGCCTCTGCTGTATAATTAACACAACTATCTCTGTGCCATTAAAAACAATAGAAGAAAATTGCACAAGTTGTAAATTTAAAAAAAAACAATATTTTGGTGTTTTGATTATTTTAGCTATAAGGTTAGTGGCATACTTCACGGTGGCAAATTATTTTCTCCTAAAGGAAAAAAATTGATGTCTTGCTCAATTGCTAGGGGTGTGCAAAATTTCGCGTAACCCGAACTAACTGAATTGAATTGGTCAGTTCAGTTCGGTTATTCTTGATAGATAGTTTGGTCCGGTTACCAATTTCCCACAAAATTGGGTAGTCGGTTCGGTTCGAATATTGCAGTATGAATAACTGTAAAAATTGAACCGTACTGTTCGACCCCTGGCATACCCCCCCCCCCCCCCCCAACCTAACACCCAACCCAACCCAACCCAACCCCTCTGCACTTGAATCTCCAATCCCACTCTAGAGCAAATCGATTCAAAACCCTAACCCTCGCTGTCGTCATCAATCGGAAGACTCGGAATCGATTGCTGTCAACACCCCCCCCCCCCCCCCCCCCCCCCAGCCCAGCCCAGCCCAGCCCCCCTGCACTCGAATCCCACCCAAGGGAGCAAATCGAAACCCCAAGTCCCTAACCCTCGCCGTGGCCGTTGGAACCAATCACTATCACCATTAGCTTTTGAGTAGTCACCCACCCCACCGACACTGATAGGCGAGACCGATAGACCCGACACCATCGCCCCTTCTCTCTCGAGCAATCATATTCGGAGCACAGAGGGAGAGAAGAGAGACAATATCGAGATCAGTATCAAAGCTTCCGTCCGCTTCGATTCCTTGACTGATTTAAAACTGAAGGTTAACAAGTACATATATGTGTATATATATAGTTGTATAGTGCATATATAGGTGAATGATATGTATTGCAAGGTAGGTTTTGTGTAACTTTTATTGAATGATCGTAGAAATCAACTGATGCTATTTTATTAACCATGAATGAAATTTACCCAATTGTCCTTCAATTTTAGATTTGGATGCAAAAGCTTTTATAAATAAATGAACATTGATGTTTAGATTGATGTTGTGGATGGATGCTGTGTGTTTATATTCATATATGTGTGTTTAGATTGATTGATGCTGTGTGTTCGGTTTATTGTATTTGAATAGGTAGCTTGTCTTTGGTTCGGTATATCGGTTATGGTGGGTTATTGTACTGATCGGTTACCAAAAATTCAAATTTGGTTAGTTTAGTTTGGTTTCGGTTAGTGAATAGGTTTGGTCGGTTCAGTTTGGTTCGGTTAGGTATTTTCGGCCTGGTTCGGTTCAGTTATAACCGAATTCGGTTCAGTTATAATCGAATGCACACCCCTATCAATTGCTTTTATGAATAGGCTACAACTCTTTCCTTTTGTTATTGATGATCTTTAAAGTTTGGGCACCTTTCTAAAAATAAATCTATTCTACTATAAAAACCAAACGCCAATTTTGGTGGTCTTTGAAGTTATGTTGAGTTTTCAATTTTCAAAAATGCCCTTCAAATGTGCTGCCTTTATAAGAAAAAAAGGACTGCGGCCACCCAACAGCAATTGCAGTGAAATGTAGCTGAATATACAAAGGGTAATAGAGTGGAGCAAACATTCTTCTCTATTTAATATAAAAAATTAAAATTAATTATAATTTAGAGTAAATTATATTGACCACCCCTGCTGTTTGCCTTAATTATAAAGATTACCCTCCATGTTTTAAAAATGACAATAGCCTCCCCTGCTGTTTAAAAAAGGCTAAAATGACCATTTTACCTTTCCTTTCTCTCTCTCTCTCTCTCTCCTCTAATTTTAGAAAAATTAAAAAATATAAAAAAGGAAAAACACCAGGGGAGGCAGGCAATGATCATTTGCCATTGGCGCCAATGATGGCTGAACCCCAGTTATCCGTGGGGATTCAGTAATTCCATTGCTGGAGATACAGGAGACAGAGAGGAGAAAGGGGAGAAAACAAGAAAATAAAAAGGCAATTAAGTTATAGACATGATCCATGTGGTTGATCGGAAGGGATTTGAAACAAACTAAAAAGGCAAGGGTATTTTGGGAGTATTGACAACCCGACAGAGCTTCAAAATGAGATAAAACCAAAAAGGATGTTTCCTTTTCATAATAGAAATATCTTTTCTATTTGAGACTTTTGTGGATTAATCTTCTAAAATCTGTTCTTAGTTGTAATTATCATTACGTTTGCGTGGTCGTTATCGTGTTCCTGCATTTGACATTGCTTATAGCTTCTCAACCATTCTCATCATTAGTGAGTTTGTGGAGTATATTACATATTGTTCCCTCTTTTTACTAAATTTACAGTCTGCAGCCTTGATTGGAGATTTCAACAATTGGAATCCTAATGCAGACGTCATGACTCGGGTATGTTGTAATTGCTTAATTGTGTTTAAGGATCAGTGACAGCTCAACTTTCTTGTTAGTAATTTAATTGTTGGATTTTTTTTTTTTTTTTTGCTGGTAATTGTTGGATTTTTTTTGTTATATATTAATAAAACTAGCCTCTATATATGAGAGGGAGAGAGTGTTAACTGTTTTGACATTCCTATTAACCGCTCACCCCTACTCCCAACCAACCAGAATAAATAAATAAAAAGAAGAATAAGAAGAAGAGGTACATGCAAAATTAAAATTGGCTTTTTTTCCTTGGATTCTACTCCATTCTTTATGGTGTTCTTATCATAAAGTATTATTATTACCTTGTTCCTAAATGCATATGGTACATCCTTAATGTTGATGCCGGAAGGCAAACACTGTAGATTCCTAGGCAATTTTGTTGTGCCATCATCCATGGAGATGATATCAAAATGGCAAGAAGCATGGTGTGAGGAGTCAATGGTGTTGGAAATTATTTAGAATAAAAAAATAAATAACTAATCCCGTATTTTTGATGGAAAATTGTTTAGTTAATGATAATGTCGGAAGGGGTCCGCACGATATTGTTTCTTAATTATTATTCTCACTCATATAACTTAGTCAGCTTGTACACATACATATGTGTGTAAGTTGAGGATAATGACAAGATGTATTTATACATGAATGTGATCCAGATGCATGAATACTGACTATGCAATGAATGCATGCTTTAATGCTTCAATTAATCTTAATTTAAGTAATTTCCAACAGTTTCTATGATTCAGTGAAGGAAGATATTAATGTGCACTAACTAACAGGGAGCCGGATTTTGTATTGCATCACTGGAAATATCAGATTATTTTCAAAATAATTCCAATATTGCTTCTATTGGATATTCATAAAACCATTTATGTAGGCTGGTAAAAGCGTGCAAGCCAATGGGCATTATATGAGTTTGATTCAATGATCTCCTATGATTGTGCAAACTTTTTGTGCTATTTCCTAAATAGTTCCAGTTAATGTTGTCTATTGACCAATTACAGAATGAAACTAATTGAAAGTTTGTGGACAGAATGAGTTTGGAGTGTGGGAGATCTTTTTGCCTAACAATGCAGATGGTTCTCCACCAATCCCTCATGGTTCAAGAGTGAAGGTAATATTTTCACCTGGATGAGCTTGTAAAATGGTAATAGAATTTCAGATCACATTGTGATTTTGATGTTTATGCTGTAAAAAAAATAAAGATAAAAATAATTGGATTGCGTCTTCCTATTATGGTTTAAAGATTTAGTATAGTTGGTGGTTACCAATCCAACATGGTGGGAGAGCAAGCAAAGGTTCTAGTTCAAATGTAACTGCATACCAATCAATTGTAATGTCACATATTTGGCTTGCCAATGAACAAGAGTCTAGCTGCAGTGAGGGGCAGATACAAATTATATTACACTGTATTACTTCGCATATTGAAGATATAAATAATTAGGTTATCTTTCTCTCTAGCAATTTTGAGTCTTTAGATGAGTTGGTGGTTAATAATTCAACAATTTATAATTCTTTAGTTTCTTAATGGGAAACAATTCTAAAAGATCATTTCTCTTTTCTGAGCTATTTAATGCATGCCAATCATTTTGATTTATGAAGTTCTTCTATTCCATGATTGTTTTTTAGTGCATATGGCTCTATAAGTGGTGCTGCTCAGAATATTTTCTTTGTTGATTATGTTCTTTAACTTTCCAGGATAACCTTTGCAAAACACACCCTTTATTATGATGATTAGGCTTTTAGATGAGTTGGTGAATAACAATACAACAGTTTTTCAATTATTAGTTTCTAAATGGGAAGAAAGCTGAAATAAAAAGTTGTTTTGTTTCTCCAAGCAATTTAATAAATCCCAATCTTTCTTATTTTGATGTCAACTTTCTGATTGTGTTCTCTAACTTCAAGGAATGACTTGTGTTGAACAAAGTGCACTCTTCAGTGTTCTGGTTGTGAATTTGTATGCCCTTGAACATCATTTATATGAAAACAGATGTAGAGATTTTGTCAAAAATATGGTAATCGCTCCAATTGGAACACACATTTCTTGCTTTGTTGGCAAGATAGAGTCTGGTTGATGATGTCCTTTAATAAACTTTTTGGGTGGTCAGAAGTAGAATGAAAGAAAGAGTCAGCTGAGTACTGTGCTTCACCTTTACTACCTTGGTAGCTGTGTCTGGGTCCCCTTTATTGGTGGGAAAAGTAGGGTGGTTGATTTAAGAATCATGCTGATTAACCTCTATCGCCTTTTTGGTGGTGAATAAAATGTACAATTTGGATATGCTATATGTTGTATGTGGTGTAAATAAAACTTTTTCTCTTTTGCAAGGGCGGTAATCCCAAAACTTTTTCTCTTTTATGTTTATGTTTTTGTTTTTCTTTCCACCAATGGAGTGGTTGAATTAGATGGATAGTGGGATAGGAGTTCTAAATTCAACAGCAATGACTTTTTGGGCCCATTTGGCCATCCTTTTTTCTACATGACCAAATTTTAGAGATTAAAGTGAAAAATTAATTCCAGGATGGGATGTTGGGGGACAATTTGTCCAGGGTCATCCACTCCCTGCTATCTCCCCTATTCTCATCTGCAGAACAAGTCAAAAACCACAGCCATGTTACCGTGTAGACTATTTCTGGTATCATATGCTAATTGCCCTTTTTTTTTATGGTTCACTGATGTCTCAGGTATAACTGTATGGTTGTATCACATGGTAGAAGCGTTAAAGATTCCTAATTTTTTATGCAGATCTTTCCAGCATTTCACTTATGCTGACACTGATCTAAAATTCACTTCTTCTGATGTGTTTAAATTGATTTCTAGGTAGGTAGAATTTCTGATGTGGGTATCTTTACTAAAACCCAAGTTACATTTGCTGCCTGATATGTTCCATCCATCATGGAACTCACATGAGTACTGAGTTTTGTTATGGAGTTGTCACGAGTTCCTGATAAGTCTTCTGCTCTTGCAGATTTGACCATTTCAGCTTTTGTTAGTTTCAATCTTACCAATGGACCAGTACTAATAGGCTCTGTATACAGATGTATAGCTAGCTTAATTGCTGTAAGAATTTGACACTGTTAATTGGTAGAAGTTGATCTCATACTTTGACACAAAACAATATGCAGTTCAATTTCACCACTTGTGGTTTATTAAGTTCTGACTTGGGTATGCACTAACACTTTGGGCATGCTGATTAGGGTTTGTGATTCAGTCTGTACAGTGTCGTAACTTTTCTTAGCAGGCACCATGTTATCAAGTCTTTGTTTTTATGCTTCTAACATGGCTATTTTAACTATGACTGTAGATCCGCATGAATACTCCATCTGGTATTAAAGACTCCATTCCTGCTTGGATAAAATTCTCTGTACAGGCTCCTGGAGAAATTCCTTATAATGGGATATACTATGACCCTCCAGAGGAGGTAGTGTTCCGCATATTCATCCTGTTGATTTTTCTGCATGCTCAATTGAATCCAGTATTCGGAATTACTTGATTCTGTGGAAAAGATGGTTTAAAGAAGTAGAAAGGAGGAAATAATAATATTATCTGGTGGCTTATGCAAGCAATTTTGAGAACGTTCAAATAATGAGAGAAAAATAATGATATGTTGATTTGTAATGTTAGAAGATTCAAGTTTAAAAACTTTTTTGTCCCCTTTTTATTTCTGTTTTTCAAGGGGGGAAAAAAGAAAAAGAAGGGCCTGTTCAGTTGTAGAAAACATTTCCTAATTTTCCAACTCCAGTTTTCTATGAATGATTGAATCTGTAATTGGAAAACAGAAAACTCAATTTTCCAAACTTTTTAACTTAATATTATGAATTGGAAAATATAAAAAATATGTTCTCTAAATTTTTTCGAAATGAACGCTATTACTTTTTGAAACATAAAATTTTAGGACTTGTTTAGTTGAAAATTAGAAAATGTTTTCTACAACTGAAGAGGCTCAAAATGTTTGCGAAACTTCGATTGATTGTTGTAAACTTGTAGTTCATTGAGGAATACTTTCATGCAGTAACAAAAGTTTTGCAAGACCATAAAGTCAAAAAGTTTTACTTTTTTCTAATAATTTTTTCCATTCTGTATTTTGCTAATGACTCTCTTGTCACTTTCTTTATAGGAACAATATATATTTAAACATCCTCGGCCAAAGAAACCAAAGTCTCTAAGGATATATGAATCACACGTTGGAATGAGTAGTACGGTGTGGATTACTCCCTCTCTCTTACTTGGTGCTTATAGTTTGTGCATATTTACTTTTCCTATCTTAGATATGTCATTGTCCATGAAATGGTAAAACACATTTATTCTTAGATTTTTTATGCATGTGGGAAGTTTTTAACTTATTTTATCCATAATATATGAAGAAAACTATCTTCATTGTAGTGCTTGGGTCTGGGACAATTTTAGCCACTTATTTATTTATTATTTTCTGCAGTTTCCTTGAGTGATAATGTTTATGCAGTTTGCCTTTTCTTTTGCCTGTACTTGTTGAGAAATTTAAACTTCTATGATGCTTGTGGGGTTACTAAACCATTTTGCATAGCTTGTTTTCACCACGTCATTTACCATTGAACTGTATGTTGATGAAAAAATGATGCTCAATTTATTGAGAGCATGTGAATAGTGACTCAGCTTTTGATCATAGCTAGTGATGGTTTGAATCTTGTAGAGTTCTGTGGTTGAGTGATGTTTGAGAAGTCAAAAATTTCCCGTGATATATTTTGTTATTACCTCCCAATCACTTGGGAAAATTGTTTACTAGCGTTATCATTATTATAAATGGCCTTACACAAGATATATGGATTGAGATGATAGGAAAGCTAGAAATTCATATAGTTGAACCACCTAGTGGGATTCTGGCTTGGGATTGTGTTGTTGTATTGTTATCATTGTCTGTATTGTGTGTGTATCAGTTTTACTTTGAACTTGAAAAAGGGGCTAAAGCCTGAAGTCCTCCAGATGTATACTAATTAAGCAGACATATGTTATATATCTTATAACTAAATGCTACCATAGCAAAAAGGTTCCAGCATAAGAATTGAAGAATAAAATGAACATTTTCCTAAAACACGGTTCATTCAAACTAGATTGGAGGTCCTCTTGATGTGGGACAGCAAGAAAGATTGCAGAAAGTTGGGGAAGAAGAGAACAAAGTCGAAGAGGGAAGAGAAGAGATCTGGGGAAGAAGAAGAGTGGGAAAGTGAGAATTCAGTAAGGCAAGAAATCCTCAATTGTGTACCAAATCAATCATCTCTTTGATTACATCACTATTGTTTATATATAGGCTGAAGTTTAACTAAAAGATAAATCAAATTTCCAAACAAATCTTACAAAAAATAAAACCTAAAATCGACAAAAAAATAAAAGCTGAAATTTAAATAAATGTTACTAAAAATAAAAGCTGAAATCTGAATAAATATTTCTAAAAATAAAACCTGAAATTTAAAATCTAGTAAAAAATTAATCAAATTTTCTATTAATTTTCTCTCAGTAGGAGAAAACTTGATCTTGAGTTCTGTTGGAACTTTGCTTCTCAATCACCCTACCATAAAGTGGTTTGATGGCCTTATCTTGCGAACCTTCCGTCTTTCCTATGTTAGCTGATGGTTCAGGAATCAGGATTAGTTTTTTTGCTTTCTGCTTTTTGTGCTTTTTAGGGGAAGGATCAGGACTTTGGTGTTTGGTCACTTCTTCCCCATCTGATATTGAGTCATGTCCAAGAAAATTCCATTTTTAAGGTTTAACAATTCTTCATAGCCATCTATATATAAAACCTTATGCTTCTTTTTAGCAGGATCAAATGAACCAATAACACCATGAATCCAACCCACTAATGCCTATTTATTATTTTAGAACTAGCTGATAGACCTATATCCTTTATAGTTCTTTCCATTTAATTTCTGGGTTAAATTCCCTTTCACTCAAGAAGTTCAAATTATTGAAATGGTTTGATCTAGTTCAGGAAAATTTTCTGTATCTTTCCTTTTGGTCTTTCAATTGATCCAAATGCTTCTTGTCTTAGATGAATCTATGACTTTGAGATGCAGGAACCAATTATAAACACATATGCAAACTTTAGAGATGATGTTCTACCTCGGATCAAAAGACTAGGTTATAATGCTGTGCAGATAATGGCTATTCAAGAGCATTCATATTATGCTAGCTTCGGGTAATTTGCATTGATATACATATTTATTTCATTCTTGTAAGAACACAGCATAGTTCTCAAGATGTGGTATGGCTGTATTCTACATTCTTGGGTCCTGTAAACTTATTATTATTTACTGAAAGATGTATAATTTTATTTGTCTGCCTCAGGTATCACGTCACTAATTTCTTTGCACCCAGTAGCCGCTTTGGAACTCCTGATGATCTTAAATCGTTGATAGATAGAGCTCATGAGTTAGGTCTGCTTGTTCTCATGGATATTGTGCACAGGTAATTTTTAACTTTTCTGCTCACACCGTTCTAGCAAATTTAAGATTTACCAGTGCTATTGCCCTCCTGTTGTAAAATATTTCTTTTTTTTTTTGGGTGATGAATTAGCATTTATGGTCAGTTTGGTGGGTACAGATGTACAAGAACATCTACCAATGCATGCCTCTTAAAGTGTATGGTACTAAAATATTCTTTTTCTTGTGATAAATTAACATTTATATTCAATTTTGTGGGTGCAGATGTACAAAAACATCTGCCAATGCATGCATGTTTAAGTGCACTCACATAACATTTTAGATGATAAAGAGATTTGTTTTTCCTCTACGATCAGATCAAATGAGAGAATGTAGGAGGACAAGGTATTATTTGAATGATAGTAGAATGATGAACAATATATATCCAGCTTGACAAGGAAGCTTATGACCACACTTGCTGGGATTTCCTGTTGTGCATGCCTCAGAGAATGGGGTTTGGTCTAGAATGGCATAATTGGGTTAAGTTTTGCATACCTATTGTGATGCAGAACAACCAGAAATTTGTGAAGGATTGAAGGAGAGAATAATTGAGAGAGAAAAGAAGAGAAGGCCCGAGAGATAGAGAGAGGAGACATTCAAGGAGAGTAAATCATATTCAATATTGATCCAAAGTGCACGATATCTGATTACATCACAATCCTATTCACAGCCTGCAATGATAACTAGAAGATACCTATTCTAACTACGATCATCTCAAAAAAAATTAATAGATAAAATCTAAAATGTCACGTGTTGTTAGGCTTTCCATGTTTCCAAAATGGGTCTTGCATTTTTTTCCCCATGGTGTATAGCCTAGAGGATTGACGTAGGGGATTCCCCCCTGGCTTCCTTTATTTATTTTAGTTGTGGAATCTCTTAGGCTGTTGTGCAGAAGTAGAGATGTTGGGCTGGATTAGTGATTTTCAAGGTTAGTAACTAACAAGGGGTTAGAATCGGGATGTCTTACCTGCCTTTGCAGGTAATACTATTATTTTCAACTAGGGTTGGCAATGGTTCGGTTTGGTTTCAGTTTTTGCTAAAACCATAACCAAACCAAACTTAAAATACTAAAACCAAAACCAAACCATTAACCCATTGGTTTTAAAAATTAAAAACCATAACCAAACCATTTGGTTTCGGTTCGGTTTCGGTTTTAACCATGGTTTTTTTAGTTTGATCCATACCAACAAATAAAGACAAACTCTTGCAAGTAGCATTCACAAAAACTTGTTGATCTGCATGCACTACATTATGTCTTTCACAGTTGTGGCAACTAACAATAACATTATGCAAACATATATCTAACTATTAGATGAAAATCCTAACATTAACCTAGAGGTGTCAAAAGGGCCGGGCCGGCCCGGCCTGAGTCGGCCCACGGGCTTTTTAAACGGGCCGGGCCCTTAGCCCACAGGGCCTAGCGGGCCGGGCCCGGTGGGCCCGACCCTTTTTTTCTTTTTTCTTTTTAAAATAATTTTTTAAAAATAATGCATATAATATATACATATATAAATATCAAAATAATACATATATAAAAATCAATTTTTTTCTTTTTAAAATATTTTCTATCTTAATTCTTAAGTTTTAAATATTATTTCATCATTTTATATTTCAAAATTCTATATGCCTTATAAATTTTCTTGTGAATTGATATGAAAAATAATGTACATATGAAAAGGAGAATGTTTATTTATAATTTAAATATATAAAAAATTTTAAATAAATTGATGGTTATTATTTATAAATATTGCGAAATGTAAATTTTTTAGTATCCAATATCAATAATTACTAAAGAATAACAAAATTTTAAAAAAAAATGAGTGAGGGCCTAACTGACTGGCCTATAAGGGCCTCATGGGCCCGGCCCATAAGGGCCCAACGGGCTGGGCCATGGGTCGGGCCCTTAGCTGGGCCGGGCCGGCCCATGGGCCTAATTTCTTTGCCCCGCCCGACCCTTTTGACACCTCTACATTAACCCCATGCTTTTGGCTTCAAATTGACTGTGCCTCCTAAATTGCAATAATTTAATTTATTTATACATCTAAGTGACAAACACAAACACACCCACAATATATATTAATATTTGATAAAAAAAATCGATGCAAGTGCGGAGGGAGGAAACAAAAAGTTCGACCTTCCAATTCATTGTAGTAAGGGGAAAAAGAATCAAAACGGAGGAGTAAAAAAAGAAATAACAAACACAAACACATTCTTAAACATTACAGATTTACATAAAATTCATTATAGAATGAAAGTTAGATTAGATTTAGGCATTTGCGCATCAATCAGACCAAAATAATAAATCAAGTCAGAAACTCTAATTTGTGAGTTACCGAGAGAGAGAGAGAGGGGAGAGGGAGGGAGAGAGGGAGACCTTGCTATCGGCGTACAGAGATAAATTGCATAAGGCAATTCAAGTGTGATGCTCAGAAAACGAAGGTTCACGACTCCCGACTCGCTTGGTCGACGCTTCTTGTGTTTCGATTATTGCTCTCAAAATTGTATTTGTATTACAGAGAGGGCGAGATAGGTAGCAAGCAAGAGTGAGGGCGAGCAACAGAACGGATCGAGAGAGAAGGGGAGAGGGAGAAGGGTTTGTTGTTGTTTGCAGGAGGGGGCGGAGCGAGACCAAGAGTGAGGTAGAGAGCGAGGGCGAGCGCCAGCGAGTGGGGCCGAAAACAAGGGCGAGCGAGAGCAATAGAGGCAGAGAGCGAGGGCGAGCACAAGAAAGAGGGGTCGAGCCCTAGCGAGAGCAAGAGAGAGCCAGCGAGGGCGAGCAAGAGGGAGAGTGAGAGCAAGACTCCAAGAGAGAGGTAGAGAGCGAGGGCGAGTGCTAGCGGACGAGCAAGAGAGCGAGAGGCAGCGAGGGTGAGAGAGAGTGAGAGCGAGGTCGAGAGAGGAAGGAGAAGAGAAGGGTTTGCAAGTGGGGTGGGGTGGGTTTGGGGCTGGGTTTTGCAGCTGCCCCTCTAATATATAATATATATATTTATATATTCGGTTCGGTTTGGTTTGGTTCGGTTACCCATATAACGGTTCGGGTTTTGCCAAACCATATCTATTGAAACAGTGTTCGGTTTTTTCCCAAACCAAACCATTACTCAGTCAAATGGTTTTTAACCGCGTTGACCGGTTCGGTTTCAGTTCGGTTCCCCACAGTTCTGGTTGCAATTGCCATCCCTATTTTCAACCATCCCTAGTTTAGCGACTCGGGCCTTTTGACAGTATTGTCAGGGTACTCCACACAATCCTAACTCATGGTTAGCTCCAAGCATTCTATCTTTGTCTAAAGTTGCTGGATAGTGGATCTGACTGGTTTTGATAGTACATCATGGACACTAACTAAAAAGTACTAGTTGAAGTTAATCTTGGGCTTGTGAGTCAAGTGATATTCTCTAAACTTTTTATTGCATTATTAATATGGGATTGGATTGTGATAGCAGGGCTGTTATCTATGAATTTTTGGAATTCAATTGACTGCATACAGGACCATCAGATTCTATAACCTTTATCAGTGCTTTTGGAGGGGTGGGGGGTTATGTATTGCTTTCATATTGCAATTCATTTTGAGGAAGGAGGGATGGCCAAGAACAGGAAACAGATTTTTAATCTCTATCATGTATTGATCATTGCTGTATATTGTTTATAATGTTATGGCAACAAAACAATCTCTATTGTGTCTTGATCATTGTTGTTTATTCTTTATAATGCTGCATTAACTGTTTAGTTCCGTCGTACTCTCTGCCTAACTGGAACACTTAATGATTTCAGCCATGCTTCAAATAATACGTTGGATGGGCTGAACATGTTTGATGGAACTGATAGTCACTACTTCCACTCCGGATCAAGGGGTTACCACTGGATGTGGGATTCTCGTCTTTTTAACTTTGGACATTGGGAGGTATGGACAAATTTCTGAGTCATGGTGATGCAATGAAATTTAGTTTTTCTATTAATTTCTATAGGCTTAACTCTTTTTTTTTTTTTTTGGTGTGGGGGCACTTGCCATTTTAGGTACTAAGGTTTCTTCTTTCAAATGCAAGATGGTGGCTGGAGGAATACAAGTTTGATGGGTTCAGATTTGATGGTGTTACTTCCATGATGTATACCCACCATGGTTTGCAGGTACGAGTAAACTATCACAGAAGTACACCTGTGAAAGCTGCTACATAGAAATGAAGCTCTAGCCAATTCTTAATACTCAACTCAAGCTTGGTGTGTGAGGCGTGGTTATGTTTAATGTCAGAAATGGTCTTAAAAGCTGGCTGAGTCTGCTTTAAGCTAATTAGTGTCCTGTAATTACCTGGTTGTTCCTTTCCTCTCCTTGCTCCTTCCCCTTCCTTGCTTGCCTAATGGTCCTGATAGCTACTCAAACCCCGTTCACCACCTTAGCATAATTTTCATTGTAATTTTTTAATTTAAGGCTTGGTCAGTGATTTGCTATTATGATTCTTTATGGATAAGAGGTATCTGTTGTTCTTGGATCCTTCATCTTATGTTATAATTGTATCTCATTTTTATAGTTATTTGTAAGAGGACAAGCTTGGTAGTAATGCTACGGTTTCTCTTTTGTGATTGGAAGGGTAATGCTATGACCCTTGCAAAGTGAGGTGCCTCATCTTCTGTAGACACCCTCTTTTATATTTATTTATAATTGATTATGTGTGAACTTCAAAAGATACTGATTTGGGGTTTTTTTTTTTTTTTTGGGGGGGGGGGGGGGGGGGGGGGGGGGCGCTAGAAGCTTAGGCTGCTATAGTTATATTGTCCTTTTAAAATTAGTCTATTCCTATATTTTTATGTTTGCTTGTTGCTTCTTTCTTCTTGTATTTTTGGGTGTTCTAATATTCTTCATGAATTGGAAAGAATGAAATGCTCATGGTTCATGCCTTAAAGGTGAGATGTAGGATAAAAATAGATCATTCTTCATGGAGGTTTTGACAGGCATTTCAGTTTTTATTTTCTGTTTTCATTCCCATTTTTTTGTTAATGTAAATGTAAGTAGTTTCGTTTTCAAAAAATGAAAACAAGAAAAAACCGCTTTCAAAATTTTCATTTTGCTTTCATTTTCTTCTCCTCCCCTACTCTCCCACAATGGGTTCTTCTCTGATACACTTTGTAGTAGTGTTGCAATTACCAGAAGCCATGGGGTGTTGGCAACTCTAATTGGAGTCACCAGTGACTCACTGGTGAACTTCAGTGACTCTAGTTGCCAACTACAGGAAGGGTAGGGAGGTAAAAATACAAAAAAACAAAAAGTCAAAATGCTGACTAAATCCTATGGTGCATTGACTTTGTTACTTCAGTTAGTGGGTGTTGGAGAGTCCTAGCTGCTAAGGAATTATCAGAAAAGAAGAAACCGTAGCTGATATGCAGCAAGAGAAGGATAATCCAGTGAAGATAAGGATCAAGTGCAGTGAAGATAAACTCCTAAAAATCAGGATAAATAATAGGAGAAGATAGGAGTAAAATTAGCTATTATCTTGATTAATTTATTCTCTAAAATCTGTTGTACATTATCTCCTAAATAGTAGGACTAGATAGCATAGAATCTTGTATAAGTAGAGTTCCTATCATTGAATGAAAGTATCGAGAATTTTCATCTCATTGCTCAATCCAAATCCTATGTTCCTGGTTTAGGAACTGATTGTGTTTAGTGGGTAAGGCTGAAATCTTCAATTTTTACAAATATGTTGAGCTCCTGAATTATGATATATCTCAAGACTAGATAAAGGAGGAGGATTACATTAGGTAGTGACGACCAGCATAAGACTAGATAAAGGAGGAGGATTGCATTAGGTAGTGACGACCAGCATAAAACTTGTTGGAGCACCCAACCCCAAAAACAAAAATAGAATAAAATGAAGGGAGGATAGTTTAAGCAAATCAATGTTCAATAATTTTTTTACTATTATCTTGTGTGATATATAGAACATAAGGCTATAGATAGAAATGATTGGTGTTAGAATTCACGTGGCTATCCACACATAGTGAGATTTAGACTTGATATGTTGTTGTGGAACAAAGCTGAGGAAATTCAACTTCTTGTCAACGATAACAGGGTGTTTCTAATGCTAGCCTTGCCTTGGGATGATACGTTGTTATATTGACAGATATTTAAAATGCTTGCTCCTCTTATATTTATTGAATGGTAATGGGAATCTAACACTTCTCTCTTTCTGTGTGTGTGTTAATTATGGTTAGGTAGCATTTAGTGGAAACTACAATGAGTATTTTGGATTTGCTACTGATGTTGATGCTGTTGTTTATCTGATGCTGGTTAATGATCTTATTCACGGGCTCTTCCCTGAAAGTATTACTGTTGGTGAAGATGTAAGTATATTCTTTCCTTTTAATCATTAGATAATTCTTTATTCTTTATACACCTAGGTGTAATGAGTAACTTGCTCATATATTTTTCTTTTGCCCTTGTTGATATGCTTGACCTTTTTTACATGTATTTGTTGAGGCTGGCCTGCACTTTTGGTGGTGTAGGTGTGTGGCTAAATGCCATATCCCTGTAACTACTCAAAATACAAAGATCACTGCTTGTTTTGGAATCCTCAGGAAATTGGGTGGCTGGTATTTTTGACAATGACTATTACAGATGATGAAAAATTGTCAAAATTGTTATTTTAAAAAGTAACAAAGATTGCCATTATTCCTGGTTCTGTCTTTTCCCTTTGAAAGTTGAAATTGCAATTCTATAAGCCAATGAAGGTTAGTGTTTTAGAGGTGCTAAGAAGAATAGACATTTTGGTGAAGGTGAGAGTTCAGATACAACACTAATTGAACACTTCCAATTGCTTGTAGGACACTCATCCAATTTTATTTTATTAGTTTTTAATATATTTACTACCAATCACCCTATAAACACTCGGGACACTCTGTCCATCACAAGATGTAGCTTTCATGCAGTTTAACAAATTAGAACCATCTTATACTGTTAAAAATTGAAGTTAAGAATCAACATGAAATAAAAAATATGTATGTCTATTGGTCTTCCCTCATATATTCCGGAAAATTTAGTAATCTTATATTCCGGAAAATTTAAAAAAGGGTTTTGTTCCATATATATTATACATTTTAATCTTATTTATTTTGTACTAATATGATGTGAATTATTTGTATGCATGTGTTTAAAATATAATTTTTTATTCGACACACCCTTGCATATCATGTCTTAATCTTTTCAAAGCATACTGTGTCAGCCTGTCTGTTTTATGTTGTCCATGTCTTGTGTCCCTATTTGTGCTTCTTTTAGAGGAGGAATAGTTGTGCAACAATCGCCATGCATTCCTTCCCATGTGTGGAGCACTAAAAGAGGGTACCTCTATTTGGTTAATTACGGTTATCAAATACTGGAAAATAGGGTATTAAATAAAAAGTAGGCACTATTCCTCCTCCAGAGTTCTGCCCAACCCAAAAGACCTGGGATGACTCCTCGTTCCACCTCCTGCTCCTCCCCTTAATTTTAACTCCGCTCCTCAGAACTCTTGTCACGACCCTAGGATTTCCTAGGGTTTGAATGGGAAATTGAAGAAGAAAGAACAGAATTGGAGGGAGAAAACAGAACAGAAAGATGGAGAAGAAAGGGGAGAATTTAGACGTACAGAGGGAGAGAGAATGTGTTATTCAATCCACTGATGATTCTCCTATTACTGCTGTAGGTCTCTTATAGAGCCTCTAGCAACAACCATAACAGCAACAACACCCCTAACTAACATAACAACAAGGCAGTACTGTTAGCTGACTCCCTATCCTCCTAACCCCCAGCTAGATAACAACTAATGGCTACTATCAACCCCTTTACTGATTTACCCTTAGGGTTGTGACATCTCTCTTGATATTTCTCCCTAACCTCCTGATCCCAGGTCTGAATGAGCTGAATTTCCATATTTAGAGTGGAAGAATTGCAACAGATTCACAAGACTTCCAGACATCTTCCAAAGGCTCTTTGAGACTAGCTCAGAGTACAGAGACTGTTTACAACAGCATTATTGCTTATGTGGATGTGCAAAGTCATGTTGTTCATGGCAAGATGATGGCTAGTTGGCTATCATAAGAGCATTGGTGATAAGAGTGGTTATTTTGTTTTGTGATGCTAGCAATTAAAGGTGGTGATGGTGCTAAGAGTGCTAATAGTTATGGAGGTCCTCATGGAGGGGTTGCCTTGAATGAAGTTTAAGGAAATGAATTGTCGAAGTGTAGATATTTGCTTAGGAAATTGACTTTGGTTGACTGTGGTGTTTCATCTCTTGTCAAAAGAAGAAAATGAAAACAAAATAAAAACCTCAGGCATTTCTGGTAAAAATTGGGTTAGGACTTGCTAGAGGCTCATACCGCTGGTGCTTGCAACAATCAATGAAAATACTAGCACTGAAGTTCTTGAAATAAAGGTAGAAGAATTGCTGGACCTAGGTTTCAGTCACTTCTCAAATAATCTGAAGCATGTTCAAAGCTCGGCCGAAGTGGAGTTCAGAAAGATGATTGCTACAAATGAGGAATAAGAGACAAATAACCAATAAGGGGATGGCTACCTGCGATGGGCAGGATAAGTGGATACATGCTTTCATCTGTGAACAGTAAGTACTAGAAGCACACATATCCTTTGGTACAAAGTGTTAAAAACTGAGTACTAATATAACTCAAGAAGCACTCAATGATCTCACCGCAATCAATCACAATATAAGATTTAATGACAGAATTGAAAAGATAGAAATGCAAACCAGAAAGTAGTACACCAGATTTATCCTGGTTCATGCCATACACATGGCACTACATCCAGCAGTCCAAGAAGCGAACAATCCACTAAGAACGTAGAAAACAGTACAAGAATATCCCTATCTCTCGCCTCCTCTTGCCTCTCAAATACAATCCTCTAAAGAAGACTACAAGAACTATCTTATCACAGCTCTCTTACTCGCTTCTCACTGCACTCGAACACAAGGGAATGAGATGATGAATGATTGATGATCATATCTGACCTCCACACCCTTCTATTTATAAACTAGAGAGGCGGAACTTCCTAAGGGAAATATCCAACTTACATAAAGTCTAAACTACCCTTATTAATTACAATTAGTTACATTTAGATCCTGCAAACTAACTGCCACCGATCATCTCTATTCCTTCCTGATTTCTTTCCAGAATTCCGGCACATTTTTACTTTGGGCAAAACAATAACACAAAGTAAAATAAAAGAAAGAAAAAATATATAGAAAAGATCATATGTTTAAATTTGAACTAGTTGCCTATTCTCTATCATATTTGTGCCAGCAATGCTGGTGTGGTATTGTTCTATTTTCTATGCACATATGTGCTTATGAGGGACAGGAATGAAAGACAAATGAATGGCAACTTCATAAAATTTAGTCTTAACACATCTGCTATATTGTGAAGGACAATAATAAATGGGAACTTCATAAATTATTGCCAGCAGCGAAAAAATAGATCAGAGGACAACTGTGGAAACTACTGCTACTCAGTAATCACTGTCTGTAGAATGCGATGGCTGGTCTTTGGCCATTTTTATTAAATAACCTCTATTACTTTTCAGGTAAGTGGAATGCCAACATTCTGTATTCCGGTTCAAGATGGTGGGGTTGGATTCGACTATCGCCTGCACATGGCCATAGCAGATAAATGGATAGAGCTTCTCAAGTATGTTGTGAAACTTCCAATGCTTATTACTGAAAGTGTATTGTTATTGTGAGTCTTAAAAATTGATTATTAACTTAGTATTGACAAAAAGTTTGCAACCAAAATGAATGTGATTTCTGTTCTATGGATAACCAAAAACCTTTTATGGAAACAAGAAGGGAAATTGAAAGTTGCAACTCTGAGAAGCCAGATAAATATTAGCTACCATATATCATAGTGTGAATGTTGTAGAATGGCTTTGAAAAACCCATTTATTCTGTCTATATTGCTAGGGAACTTGCCATCCTTTAGTCTTATACCAGGCATGCATCTTAAATGTTTATCCTCGTCACCCCTACTATTATAATTTTATACAAAAAAAAGTGAGTCTATTTGTAGTAAAAAGCGTCAAGGATTTGCATCTACAGAAGGGAGGTTAGATTTATGATATCCTGCAGGAATCTAAAATAGCTACCAGGAAAAGGAGGGAGGGATACAAGTTGATCTGAAAAGAATTGGCAAATTCTTTGATTTGATCAGAATTAAAGAACACTCTGCAAAGTCTTCAATCAACACAAAAGCTCCACCCTGTTGGAGGTTCTTTTTTTTTTTTTTCCTTTGGACTTCTTTACTTGCTTAAACAATTGACATTAAAAAGGAGTACATAAACCAGCTTTCCTTATCCCAACCTGTCACCCGGCCAACCTTATATAGAGCTACCTATATCATAAGAAATGATCATTTCCATACCAAACAACAATAGTAAGTTCGGCAAACTTATTGCCACCTCAAAATGAATAAGAATATATGCAAAGTGGATTCACCTGAAGAGCTGCAGAAACAAAAATTAGCAATAAGCTGTTTTCTACTGATGAGATCATAATTAATGAAATTAGTGATGATGTGGAAGAATATTTAACAAGGTAATTGATTACAATTGTCTAAAGAGTGGAAAGTTTGCTCAAGTATGATGGGACGTTAGTAGGATCAGTGTAAAGGGAAAATTGGTACATTTATCCCCATCTTATGTGTGCAGTACAACTTGCAAGTGTGTATGGTTGCCACATTGAAAATGTTGTGGACAGACGAGATGGCAGAGGTATATGTACTCCTGCATAAATATGCAAGAAGGAGGGAGTCTGCATAAGGGAGAAGGTGGTCACAGTATGGCGGGGTATGATATGTGGTATGGTGGTATGATAGGGTATGTGATGTGGCATGTGTTGTGGTGTGCAGGGTAGTGTAGTTATGTTGTCCATTAAATGGGGATAGATTGGTGTTTCCACCCCACCCTAACCAGTGCCTAGGTAAAACCCTAAATGGAGAGTGTTGTGAACTTTTCCTTGATAGGGCATGTGTGAGGGTGTTACAAGCTTGTGTTGGGGGTTCTCTTGTACGCATGAGGGTGTAGGGTGTGTGAGTTGTCTATATAGCATTGTGTCCCTGTGGCCTTGTTTGCGTGCTAGTAGGAGAGGAGTCTTGTTATTGGAGGTTGTGAAGAGCTTGAAAGAGGATTTTTGGCATATTTCACTACGAGATCACTAATCTTTACATGCATTTGCATAGCATAAGCAGTTTGGTAGTTTGCATGAGATATCATGTAGATTGGCTTGTGATACATGAGTCGATATGTTCAGTAGTGTGTGAGCATGCAAAAAGGTTTTCTGTGTTTATAGGACCAAGCCTTGTGCAATATTTTTCCTCACAGGTTGGACTTTAGGTCATAAGGGTCACCTGAGAAGTGGTTGTCAGCCAGGGGGATGGATTGAGCATGACTGCCTTGTGGCCATAGGGGTACTCATTTAGTGAAAGTGGTTTGTTGGATGGCACTACTTGTTTGTGGTTTACTGAGTTCTCATACCTTATCGCATGTCATTTATTATTTTTAACATATGAAATAGTTGGAGGACAAGAACAAGAGGTGGTCTAGAGGCCTATCCAAGAGGTGTGCATGGCCATATAAGTTATTTATTTTTGGGACTCTATGTCGAAGTATATAACTGTTATAAATCATGTTGTACTCCAATTTTGGTAGCCAATAAGTGCTAAGTGATGTCTATGTTGCAAAATTCACCTCACATATGAGGTTGAAATGGATATTCATGATGCACTCATATTTCTGTTAATTTTCATGTGATTGACATGTTGAGCACCTTTCACATGCTATTTGAGCAGACTGGTTGGGGTTTGCAATATGTGAGCATTGAACAATGGTTGACTATACTTACAGAAAAAAACAATGGTTGACTAGGGTTTGAGTGTTCCCAGTGAGTTATTCTAAGAGTTCATGTAAGGGGAATGTGGTTGGTAAGAAGTAAAGGGTAGGAGGCCAGAGTTCAGGCAGTAAGAGATGAGGAAAGATAGAAAAAGATTATGTATGGTCAGTAGGGCCCGGCTGTTGAATGGCCAGGGAAAGAAGAATATAAAAAGAGGAAATGTAGTTTGGGCTTATCCCTACTACGCAGTAGTGCCTGGATGGTGGGTTCCCAGCTTTGCTATTTGTTTTGCAGTCAACTATGGACATGATATTTGGACAATCAAGATAATAAGATACAGGGTGTGAGGAGTCGATGGAATTGAGGAATTATCTAAAAGACAGAAAATTTTGCCCCCATATTTTATTAATTGAATGAATTTCAAGATGTTTTTATGTTTTAGATAGGGTATTAACATTTGGTAATCAGCAAGGGCCCACAAATTTGGTATCAGAGTTTTGTATTTTGGGGGCACACCCTAAAATTGTGGTATCAGAGGTTTAATTGAGGAAAATTTTTATCAACCCCATAATATCAATGGATAATTGATGGATTAAGGGTAAGTGAGGAAAGTATCCTGCCAGGTGTCCCATGCCTGCAAAAAGGCATGAATATGGTTTCCCTATGGTCTAGATGCCTTTCACGAAACTTACCTTGTCTTACTCAGAAAGAATTCACTTCTAACCTGCCATTTTCTCCCGTCTTGAAATGAATGTAGTCCTTCTGCAGAAGTCCTGAACTTACAAAGCAGATCAAGGAAATTTGTCAAATGGTTGAGCTCCCAGTACTTCACATTTCTACATAACACTACATCCCAAAACACCCTTGATGTGTTATTCAGATATGAACTGCTGTTGAAGCATCTTTATCAACTGCAAGCTGGAAGGTAAAAGGCAAGATTACTTCCAGAATTGTTTACCCACTAGTACTTGTGGCTTTTTATCACTGCTTCCCATTTTCAAACAAACATATCTTGTATTCATCTCCAACCTCTAGATCCCTTTCCCAAGTCCTTTATTAAGCAAAATGTTTACTTCAGACGAGCACTATTGACCCCAAGCACCTCTATCTTGGCTATCACACCTATGATCTAGAATCCATCATTTTTACTAGTATATTTTCTATTTACTTCAGAGATTCTCATTAGGTATAGCCTGCCATATATGCCTAAACCACTTCTTTTTCTCCAATGGTAAGTGTGCTCCTTTAATTGAGAGAAAGAGGATCATAACTTGCAGATGTACAGGCTGAGAAGCATTAATGAATCTGCAAAGGTTCCATAACTGTGTCAACAATGGTCTGAACACTGTCATAGTAAATATCACATTCTTACTCATAAAAGTAGGAAGTCCACCCATCTTTTGTTTCTTCTTCAAATGTGTAAGCTCACAGGTTTTGTACAGGTTTCACCCTTTCCATGGCAGCTTTTTGTTAATATTACATTCTTATACAAGATAAGTGTTTTAGAATGTGGTTTTTCTGGATGGAGACAATATAAGGCTTTTAAAAGCTGATAGAAATTATCTTGAAACAAATTGAAACAAGAGATATTCAAGAATGAATTCTTCTCTCTTGATTTTTTTCATTTGAGCTGATCACATGTATATATACAGGTTTGACAGCTATCTCCTAAGAATTTAAAACAAGGAAAAATCTATCTCCTATAATCAAGGAGATTCTTATTTTTATCTTCTCCTAACAAACCTAACAAACCTATCTTATCTCTTATCTCCTGTAATCAAGGAGATTCTTATTTCTTATCTTCTCCTAACAAACTTATCTTCTTATCTTCTCCTCTCCTCCTCCTTATCTTCTCCTCTAACAAACCTAATCTAATCACTTGAATACCAAAATACAGAAAATAAGAGATAAATATCTAGCAAATCATACATCTCCAACACAAATACTTCTCCCCTACCATGTTCATGTACTAGGTAAAATAAGGTGAGCAGTTCATGTGGCTATATGAATGAAAGGTAAACCACCTTTAATCAGGAAATGGCTAAATGTAGTGATCACCACCATCCATGCATACAAAAGTAAGACTGCGATGGCATGAGTTCAGGAAATTGAGAAAGGTGGGACAAACATTTAAACAATATGAACTTACTATGAACATCTTGATGTCTTAAAATGCTGAATGGCACATTGTAAGAACGGAGTCCCTCAGAATACCCCAGCAAAAAGGCAACTTGGTTTGACAGTGCAGAAAATTAATTATTGACAAGCATCCTATATGAGGTTTATGGCTTTAACACATGGTTTTGGTTGTATTTTCTATTCTGTAATCCAAGTTGATGATTATTAATTGAATGTAAGGAATGATAAACCATTTGAATGTTTATAATATGTAACTATTGGTTCTTGAAGTCGGTATACTACTGGTCTTCATATGTATTCTTACTCCCATATATTTTATGCATACTTTTGTTCTGTTTTTGGAATAGGAAAAGGGATGAGGACTGGAGAGTGGGTGATATTGTTTTCACGCTCACCAATAGAAGGTGGTTAGAGAAATGCATTTCTTACGCTGAAAGTCATGATCAAGCCCTAGTTGGTGATAAGACAATTGCATTTTGGTTGATGGACAAGGTACTTTAACTTCTTTTAGGATTTGCCCATCACTTTGCATGAAGGACATGATGTGAAATATAACAGCCTGTTGTTTTCTGCTGAGAAAGCATTAGTGTCAATTCATGTTTGGAAGTTAAAGGAATGTAAGTTTTATAACTATAACATCCCAAAAATGAATATATTACTCAAGGCAATGATATGGCTGTCATATGTTAATAACTTCCTATGCCATATATAGAGGAACCCAAATCCTTCATAGGGCAGTGCTTCATAGTTGCACATTTCAGATGAAAATTTACTATCCTGCGCAACAAATTTAAAATGGCCAAAATTTCAAGTTGATCTCAACATTTAATAATATTGTTTTTCTTGAGTTTTCTTGAAAACAATTCATAAACTTTCTTTTACACTCATGCATGGGATGATGCCATTAAATTCATAGATAAGAATTATGTGTTCTTCAGCTTTCTTGATATCTAGTCTTATTTTGTAAACCAGACACATGGAACTATTTAATTGATATGGTTTATTCTGGTTATAAGAAAAGGCTTGTTCATTTTTAATTTATAGGTAAGATACTGTCTTAGACATTAATTAGATAAGGATCTAGATTATAAAATGAGATTTTGTTTCCTAGCTTGTTTATGTGTGAGGCTTGTTTTCATCAACACTAACTGACAAGTCATGTTAATTTCATTGAATCAGGTTCAAGATGGCCTGGCATTTTGCAAGTTAGAAAAATGTAATTGGTTTGATAATATACAAAAACTGATGCTCTTGTTTCAAATTATAGGTGAAATATGCAAGTATGATTTTTATTTTAAGAAAAAAATAACGATATTAATCGCTGGTCTTGTTATTTTCTTAAAAGGGACTTCTTGATAACTTTATATGTATAATATCAAATGGTAATTGTGATAGAACAATGTATCTTTTCCCTTCACCGTTGAATGGTTTGTACAGCCTTTATATACATGAACTTAAACCACTAAAAAGGGAAATAATATATCCTACATATATTTCTATATTCTCTATATCCTACATATATTCTATTTATCTCAATACATATATTCTATGTATCTCAAGATTATGGTTACTATACCATAGAGATCCTATATACAAATCATATCTTAACACTCTCCCTCAACCTAGAACATAGATGTTGAACATGCTTAGCTTGGTGCATATGTAGCTCACACGAGAACCTTTGAGAGACTTAGTGAATATAGTAGCTAACTAGTCATGAGAACCCACAAATGTTGGGACAATATCTTCAAAAAATAACTTTTCTCTAATAAAATGACAATCAATTTCAATGTGCTTGGTTCTTTCATGGAACATGAGATTAGAGACAATATACATTCCAGCTTGATTGTCACACATTAACTACACAGACTTGATTTGAATTACTCCCAAATCCCCTACTAGTTGTTTCAACCATGTCAACTCACACGCTGCTAGGGCCATAACTCTATATTTAGCCTCTATGCTAGATATGGCGACAACGCTTTTGTTTCTTGCTTTTCCAAGAGACTAAGTTGCCACCAACAATACCCAATATCCAGATGTGGATCGCCTGTCGCTAGGAGAGCCTTCCCAATAAATATCGGTGCATCCCACAATTTGACTGTAATTCTGATCCTTATACAATATACCACGATTAGGGGCACCTTTATGTCGAAGATCATAAAGATGGCAGATTGGATGCTTAAGTTTAAAAAGAAAAGATAGGGTGGTTGAAAGAATTCATGATTTAAAAGAAGATGAGGCAGCCTAGAAGATAGGATAAGCTCCAAAATTCAAGGAAATGATAAAGCTTGAAAGAGGAAGATAATTTAGCATTTCAAATATCAGTTATTGATATCTTAATTTGAATTTATTCCTGTTTTCTAGGAGATAGCATTGATATTTTGTACTTGTATAAATACCCCTACTCAGATTCAATAAAATTTCAATTAGGCCTTCTCCCAAATTGCTAACATGGTATCAAAGCTTTAGGGAACTCTCCATGGGCAATGCTTTTCTGACCTTGCCAATTATTTCCCTAACCTCCAACCTTCATTGCTGTTCAGTTTTCCAGCCTAACCTCCAGCCTTAATTGCTGTTCAGTTTTTCGGCCTTACCTCCAGCCTTCATTGTTGTCCAGTTTTTTCAGCCTTCATCACCCTATCACCAGTTGCCCTAAATTTTTTAGCTGCCTGAAAGGATGTCATCCACGTCTGCCGAAGTTCTCTCTCATAGCACCGAAGAAGTACCTGCAACCCCAGTCTCCGGCGAACTGCAGCAAATCAGTGCTGCATATCGGCTCCCTGGGAAGAACTATCTAAAATGGTCATAGATGATCAAAACCATTTTAAAGGGCAAAGGCAAACTCAACCATATCATCGGAACTGGTCCTAATGAAGGAGATCCCAGTTTTGTCTCATGGGATGAGTAGGATTCAATGATTATGGCTTGGCTCTGGAGTTCTGTCTTTAGAAATAAGTGACACATGTATGTTCCTACCAACTGCAAGGGAGGCATGTGAATCAATCCAGCAAACTTATTCAAAAGTCAAGGATGCAGCCTAGATCTATGAGTTGCAAATTAAAACTCTGTCAACGAAGCATGGAGAAAAGATTGTCACTGAGTATGTAAACCTATTGAAGGGGCCGTGGCAGGAAATTGATCAATATCGGGTGATAAAGATGGAGGACAGTAAGGATGTTGCATTCTTGAAGGCATTCATTGAAAAGGATCACACATATGATTTTTTGGCAGGACTGAATGCAGATTTTGATCATGTAAGAATCCAAATCTGGTAAGGATGAACTGCCCAATCTCAATGAAGTAGTTTCAATTATCTTAGCAGAAGAAAGTAGAAGAGTAGTTATGTTGGAGACGAAATCACTAGAGACATCAGCCTTGCTGACAAAAACTGCAACCCGAGGATCGAGAGAAAATTGGAAGGCTGAATCCAAAACAACAAGTGGGGAAGATAAGGACACTCTATGGTGTACCTATTGTAACAAATCGAGGCATTCCCGGGAGAAATGCTGGAAACTGAATGGAAAACCACCTAGCAAAGAGTGGGGAACCAAAGGAGGACAAAATAAGCCTTACAAAGGGAAAGCATACTAGCTGATTGCACAGCAAGAAAGGCCTAGAATCAACAGATCTCAATAAAGAGGAGGTTTAGAAGTTGAGGAATGTTTTGGCAGCCCTTGAGAAACCATTAGGTACCCCACCTCTCACCTTTACAAAGGGCAAGCATACAAGTTGAGGAATGTTCATTGGTACATTCAGGTATATCTCCCACCTCTCACTGTTTAACTGCCTTAGAAAAATTGTTGACATTCATGGATTATTGACTCGAGACAAGAGTCACATATCATATGACCCATGCCTGTTATAATTTCAACACTTATACTCCTTGTCCTAGTAATAGGAAAATAGTCACTACAGATGGCTCTTTGACCACTGTAGCTGGAATAGGAGATATAAGACTCAGTCCAAATTTCACCCTTAAAAATGTTCTTTATGTTCCTAAACTGTCCACAAACTTGTTATCTATCACCAAGATTTCTCAAGACTTAAATTGCAAAGTTACATTTTTTCCATCACATTGTTTATTTTAGGATTAGGACTCGGGAATGATGATTGGACATGTTGAGGAAAGGGACGGATTGTACTATCTGAATGTGCCTGAGACACCTGACATCAAGAAGTAGAAGCCTCACTCTCCTCTTTGAACACCATCAATCCACTACTAAAGACCTGATTTTGCTCCACCATTATAGGCTAGGTCATCCTTCCTTCCTTTACAACTCTTGTTGTTATCTTTCCTTTCTTGTTCAAAGGATTTGAAAATAAATACTTTGTGTGTGAGATCTGTGAGCTAGCTAAACACGAGCGTTCAGTCTTTCCACTTATCAATAAAAGAAGTTCAGTTTTTTGAATTGATTCATAGTGACATTTGGGGTCCTACTCCAATTCGTAGTCTTTCTGGAGCTCGCTAGTTTGTGACATTTATTGATGATTGTACTCGAGTGACTTGGTTGTTTTTGCTCAAATCCAAAAGTGTAGTCAGTATTGTATTGCTCTTCTTTCTTTCCATGATCAAAACCCAATTTGGTGTCCAAATTAAACGGTTTCGTTCAGACAATGCTGGCAATTATTTTAATCACACTCTTGTCAACCTATTTCCAAAGGGAAGTGAGCATTCACGAATCTTCTTATGTCTATACTTCTCAATAAAATGGGGTAGTTGAAAGGAAAAATTGTCACCTTCTCTCCATAACCCAGGCATTACTATTCCAACGAAGTGTGTCAAAACATTATTGGGGGGAAGCAATTCTCACAACCACTCACATTATCAACCGCCTCCTTACTTAGTATTGAATCACCAAAGCCCTATGGGTGTCTTGTCATACCTTTACCCGCATCTTACCATTACTCTTCATCTTGCTCCTAGAATATTTGGGTGTGTCTCCTATGTTCATATACATAGTCAAACCTGGAAGAATTTGGATCCCAGAGCGCTCAAAACTATCTTTGTGGGCTATTCTTCCACTCAAAAGGGTTACAAATGCTACCATCCATCTACTAGAAAATTTTATGATGTTACATTTGATGAGTCCACATCTTTTTTTCCTCCACCTTCTCGTTAGAGGGAGACTATGCTTGTAGACAATAAGGATTATTCTCTACTCGAGCTAGATCTACCTCCTACCCTTGAACCTTAACAACCCAAACAATGCAAGCTTGCTCCTACCCTTGGACCTCAACAACCCCACCTTGGTGATACTCGGCCTAAACCTGAACTGGGACATGTATCCTTAGTTGAAAGGAATACAGATGTGTTTAATAACAAGTTTCCTTAGGCTTAGTCAAGGAGGAAGAGTCCTGAACCAAGGTCAGTTCAAGCATTAGAACGTAATCTTGAGAATGAGGTAGTACTTTTTGATCCTTCTCAATCTACATCTGAATTGGATTGGCTAATTGCCATAAGGAAAGGAACTAGGGCATGTACCAAACAACCAAGGTATCCATTTTCAAACTTTGTGTCATTTGCACGATTGTCTCCTTGTCATAAATGCTTCCTCACAAATTTAAACACCGTGTCAATTCCTAATACTCTTTCTGAGGCTTTGACCTATGAGAATTGGAGAAATGCTATGAATGTTGAAATGCAGGCCTTGGAGAAAAACAAAACATGGGAAGTTGTAAACCTAACAAAAGAGAAGAAACTAGTAGAATGCAAGTGGGTATACATGGTGAAATATAAAACAGATGGGACATTAGAAAGGTATAAAGCAAGGCTAGTAGCAAAAGGGTACACACAGACATATGGAATAGATTATCAAGAGACATTTGCTCCAGTAGCAAAAATGAATACAGTGAGAATTCTGTTATCCCTAGCTACGAACTTTGATTGGCCACTCCAGTAGTTTTATGTAAAAAAATGCCTTTTTACATGGAGACCTCGAGGAGGAAATATATATGGAAATCCCACCTAGATACGCTAAAAATATAGCTCCTGCTAAGGTGAGCAAGCTTAAGAAAGCATTGTATGGTTTGAAGCAGTCACTTAGGGACTAGTTTGGAAGGTTTACTAAAGTAATGGGAAATATGGGCTATAAACAAAGCAAAGGAGACCACATTTTGTTTATCAAGCATTCAGGCTCAGGCAGGGTCACAGCTCTCATTGTATATGTGGATGACATAATAGTAATCGAGAATGATCAACATGAAAGGCAAAGTCTAGGACAAAACTTAAAAAAGGAATTTGAAATCAAAGAGCTTGGAAATCTTAAGTACTTCCTAGGAATTGAGATGGCTCGTTCCAAGATAGGGATCTTTATCTCTCAACAAAAGTACATTACTAACCTCTTAAGGCATATAGGAAAGTTGGCATGCAAACCAATTAATTCACCTATAGATCAAAACCACAAACTTGGAGAAGCTAAGGGGGACAAAGCAGTAGATAGAGAGGTGTATCAAATGCTTGTTAGCTGATTGATCTATCTATCTCATACACATCCAGACATTACCTATACAGTAAGTGTTGTGAGTCAATTTATGCATAAGCCGAAGGAAATACATTTACAAGCAGTCTATAGAATATTGCATTACTTAAAAAGGGACTCGCAGTCTATAGAATATTGCATTACTTAAAAAGGGACTCTTGGGAAAGGCATACTATTCAGGAAGCATACCAAGATTACACCTGAAGTTTATACTGATGCAAACTAAGTTCAGTGATAGATAGAAGAGCTATTTTTGGGTATTGCACCTTTGTTGGAGGGAATCTAGTCACCTGGAGAAGCAAGAAGCAAAATGATGTCGCAAGATCAAGTGCTGAATCTGAATTTCGAGCTATGGCACAGGGTATATGTGAATTACTATGGCTAAAGATTATCTTGGAAGACTTAATAATTAAGTGGGGACAGTCTTATGAAGCTCTACTGTGACAATAAGTCAGCTATCAGTCTAGCACATGATCTCGTACAACATGATCGAACAAAACATATAGAAGTTGACGTACACTTTTTCAAGGAAAAGCTGGACAACGGTCTCATTTGTACTCCATATGTGCCTTCTGGATCACCGTTAGCAGATGTGTTTACCAAAGGAATCAATAATCCCCAATTTCAGGCATTAATTTCCAAGTTGGGAATGGATAATTTCTAGTCACTAGCTTGAGAGGGAGTGTCGAAGATCATAGAGATGACATATTGGATGTTTGAATTTATTCTTGTTTTCCAGGAGATAGCATAGATATTTTGTACTTGTATAAATATGCCCACTTGGATTCAATAAAATTTCAATTAGGTCTTCTCCAAAATTGCTAACACTTCAATATATCAAAGGATATGAATCACTACATCCTAGTGGTTGTCACAAGGAAAATCCAAAAATTAACTTGCTACATTGACAACAAATGAAATGACAAGACGAGTGATTATAAGGTAGTTAAGTTTGCCAACCAACCATTGATAATGCTCAGGGTAAAAAATAGGCCCTCCTTGCCCTAGTAACAGCTTGATATTTGAATCCATAGGAGTATCTAATGGCTTGCATCCGAGCATCCCTATTTCTTCAAGCATATTTTCGTTGATAGATAGATACCAGTCTTTGATCACGCCACTTCAATACCCAAAAAATATTTTAGGTGACCGAAATCCTTTGTTTGAAAGTGTTGTTGGAGATGCATTTTTAACCTAATGATGCCCACATCATCATCCCCAGTGATAACAATATCATCCACATACACCACCAAAAGAATGTGACAACCAGATTTAGAGTGGTAAAAAACTAAATGATTAGCTCTACTCTGAGATAATTGAACTAAACCTTCCAAGCCAAGCTTCAGGAGATTGTTTAAGGCCATAAAGAGATTTCCATAAACGACATACCTGCCTAGACTCCCCTTGAGCAACAAAGTCAAGTGTTTGCTCTATATAAGCTTTTGCTTGTAAGTCATCAAGAAGAAAGGCATTCTTAATATTGAGTTGATAGAAAGGCCAGTTGTACAGTGCACCCAAGGGTAGGAATAACCGAACAGATAAAATTTTGGCTTGTTGGAATTTGAGTCAATAGGACGATAAGTGCGATCAAATTGGTTGCACAATGAAGGGTGGTTGGTGACAACAACGACGACGCAGATTCAACAAAGATGACTAACAACAATCGATGTAACTAAGCAATGATAATCAGCGATTTGGCTGGCTGCGACGAAAACCGGCGAGGTTGACTAGCTGCTAATGAGACTGATGACATTATCTTGACAAGGTGTGCAAGGATGGCTAGCGACAAATAGTGCTGGATGCAGTTGCAAGGGCCCAATGGTTGAGACAAGGTTGGTGATGGATGACGACTATGATGGAAGATGGTTGTTGCTGCTTCTAACTTGTCATGATCCCAAGGGCGTAGGAGTAATTTTTCTACTTATGTATTTGTCTTTGTTGTACCTTAGGCTATTAGGTGTTGTACCTACAATTAGTTACTAACTAAAGGGATGTTGCAACTTATAAATAGGTTGTAGAAGTAAAGAATGGCAACTTATGAATGAATTTGAATTCCATTTCTCTCTCTCAATTCTCCTAACTCTCTCTCGGTTTCCCTCTCTTCTCCCTCAATTCTCTCTGTTCTGTTCTGTTCTATTCTGTTTTTTCTCTCCCTCCCTTGCTGCTCTTTCTTTCCCACGATCTTACCAAATTCCTTCCTAAACCTTAGCCAAACCCTAAGGTCGTAACATTTGGTATCAGAGTCGTCGTTCCTCGACTGTGATTTTAATTGATTCTAGATGTGAAGACAGGCATAGGTGATTATGGAAATCGGTAGTTGAGGCGAGTTCAATTAGTGATTTTTTTTGCATTTCAGATCTAAGTTGGAAGGAGACAAGGATTGATCGAAACCGAGATTCGTTGGTGAATTCTGATCAATTATTAGCTGTAATTTCAGTTCGAAATTTGAAGGCAAATAGGGTCGATCAGTCCTCAATCGTGAATTTTCGACGATACAGACGAACTCTCGAGGAACTTCAACAGATCAGATCGGCCAACATTTCTTATCCGATTCTGAAGGATCTTATGGCTGATCGTAACCAAGCGAGCAAGCAATTCTCAGCAGATTTGGAAGGCCAATTCCGACTTCGATTTATACTAGCGGTGCATGATGGCTGCTAGAAATGGTTTCAAATCGGAATTGCCGCAATTCAGGCGCCACTTGGTAGCAAATAAGTGAATCTAGAAAATTCATCAAAGCCTGTGGTTCTCTGGCCTTGAAAGGTGATTGGGTGAGAAACGAAGGCACTGAATTCAGGTGAATTTTGGCAATTATTGGGCTATGATTGGGTGGCGAATCCACTGGGGATCTTGATTGGCGTTGATTGTGGGGAGATAGCGACCAGTTGCAAGGTGGAATTGAACTTAGATTTGGAAGGTGAAGTCGAGCAAAGCAACTCGGCTCGGAATTGAAGACGTGAAGGTGAAGGTTGAGCGAGGCGAGAAGGAAGGTGCAGTCATTGCATGTGACTTTTTCTGTTGTTCCAAAGCAATTGAATCTAGGTCACTGCATGTGACCAAGGTGAGAAGGAAGATGCTATTGGAAATGGATCTTGAGTGATCACTCAACAAGAGCGAGTGCGCATTTTTGGGGAATACAGGGAACGATTGCAGCAGGTGCTTCAGGAGGTTGAATCGGATCTATTACCTAGCCGTTCATTTTGATTGGAAATTGAAGGTTTCTAACTGACGGACAATTGATTCTAGGAGGTGAATTAGGCTTGTTAAATCAAGGACTGAAAGCAATTTCAGAGATGGTCCTTGGAAGCTACACAAGAGGCGATTAGCAAGAGGTTGCTACAGAGGAGGAGTGCAGAGAGACTGGGAGAGGTATCGGGAGATGATGGAGCAACATGGCCAGCAAATCAACAACATGATCAACATGTTGTCTTCTCTACCTCAATTCCAGTTATCATCGGATTTTCCTCCTTGGACAGTAGCTGATCCAATTCTGCCCAACCATGGTATCTTCCCTATGATCTATGGATTGCAGGAGATAGAGGAACTCTCGGCCTTGGAATTGGATATTCAAGTAAGAGGATCATACATTCCCAATCATACCCTAATGCCTAAGGAAAGGGAGGTTAGGTGGATTGCTTTTGCTAAAGATTTGTGTGACCGATTTGGGGAGGAGAACATGATTGATGTGATTGAAGAGTTCAATAAATTAAGGTAGGAGGGATCGGTGATAGATTATCAAGTTAGATTTGAAGAATTAAGGTCCTTGATATTGACTTAGCAACCTGCCTTAACAGAGCAATACTTCGTCTCCAATTTCATTAGTGGTTTAAAGGACGAACTGAGATCAATGGTCAAGATGATGATGCGTGCGACCGTGAAACAGGTGGCTGAGAAAGCAAGGTTTTAGGAATGTGCCTTGGAAGCCATTTTTAGAAAGCATGGGTTGCAGCCTAACGGATTTACGGGGAGCAACCAACAGATTGAAGGAGCCTCTAAAGCTGCAAATTAGGTCCAGCAGGAATCTAAGGAAAAATGGGAGCTGGACCGGCTAGTTGTAATTGAAAACTCCAGCAATGAAGAGAGATCAGACATGAATATCGGTGGGAATCACATTTCATATTTGCACTGAAGAAGTAGCATTTGAAATTGAGGATGACGTTGCAGATAGGTTCCATGCCACTAATGAAAGACAACCATGCAATGAGAACTTGGACCAAACAAAGAAGCGAGAGGCTGAGGACTTGCGCAATCATATTGCTGCTTTGAGCAAGAACAACCATGTGGTTCAAAAGATGATGGAAAAGGAGGTTGCTGCCACACGGTTCAGGAGTTCGGATATTGGAGAAGGGATAATTGACATGCAGATCTTGGAAGTCTCTATTGAAGATGAAGAAGGAGAAGAGGTTGTGATGATGGGAGAGGATAGGACTACACCAACCTTAGAGTTTGAAGATTACAATGGTGAGGGAATCGGTGCTTTAATCAAAGTGAATGCCCAATGGAGTATAGTTCAAGGTTGGTTAGAGATTGACGGAAAATGCTTGTGCTTGGAAGAAATTCTTGTTAAGGGGAACAAGATTCATGCTGTTTTGTTTATTCCTATTCCAATTGGAGAGCTGTAATGTCAAATCAGATTTTGGCCTGCAGAGAAGTTTGAATTTCTTTCTAGGATGGGAAATGATATGGTTACAGGAATGACAACTCAATTGGAACCATTTTCAATGGTAATAGGGAAGAGGTGGATGGCTAAACTTGGTGTTGTAGCAAGTTATATTACTGTTATTGTTGAGGAAAAAGAAAAGGATAAGCCCAAGAAAAGGAAAATAAGAGACAAGAATAAGAAATGACGCAGAAGAAACCAAATGGTGAAGATGGGCATTGGATGAAGAAACAACTTCTCGGTTGAAATAAGTTTATTGGAGACAAAAAAACCTTTCAAGGAGAGGCCCTAAGGGCATAGGAGTAATTTTTCTATTACATGTATTTGTCTTTGTTGTATCTTAGGCTGTTAAGGTGTTGTACCTATAGTTGGTTACTAACTGAAGGGATGTAGTAGCCTATAAATGGGCTGCAGAAATAGAGAATGACAGCTTATGAATGAATTTGAATTCCATTTCCCTCTCACAATTCTCCTAACTCTCCCTTGATTTCCCTCTCTTCTCCCTCAATTCTCTTTGTTCTATTCTTTCTCTCCCTCCCTTGCTGCTCTTTCTTTCTCACGTTCTTACCAAATTCCTTCTTAAACCTTAGCCAAACCCTAGGGTCGTAACATAACCTAACTTAACTAGGTTAGAGTTATGGCTCTGATACCATGTGGAACAATGCATATTTTCCCTTCACCGTTGAATGGTATGTACAACCTTTATATACATGGACTTAGACTACTGTGTGAAAATGGAATAATCCATGTGTATTGTTCTCATTACGATACAACCCTAGAATAGGGTTGTGTATTTACAACTTAGAAAAGATTACTACACCACAATTTAGGAAAGTATCCTAAATTGAAATTAAGAAACTATCCTAAACTAAATGTAGAAATTTCTTAAAAAAAACATAACATTTTAGATTAGCTTCCAACACGTTAAAGCTGCTTTCCTTTCCTCTTTCTCTTGAATTTCTTACAAGAATTAACACTCCTCCTCAAGCTAGTAAATGAATATCAATCATTCCCAGTTTGCATACCAGGTCTTCAAAATTTCTAGTAGCCAGCCCCTTTGTTAGAAGATCAACCATTTGTTTCTCAGATGGAACATAGGGAATCTAAATCAAACCTTTCTCAAGCTTTTCCTTTATAAAATGTCGATCAATCTCTATGTGTTTTGTCTAGTCATGTTGCACAAGATTATGAGCAATGTTAATGATTGATTGATTATTACAAAATAATCTGATTAGACCATTAGCATTAATTTTCAAATCCTCTAGAACAATTCTTAGTCATGATAACTCACATAAACCAAGTGCCATAGCCCTGAATTCTGCTTCATCACTTGGCCTTACCACAATACTTCGCTTCTTACTTTGCTAAGAGACCAAGTTTCCACCTATAAACACAAAATATTCGGTAATAAACTTTCTATCAATTAAGGATCTAGCATAATCCGCATCTGTGTAGCCTTGAATGTCCAAAGCATTACTTGATCTGAACAAAATACCCTTGCCTGGTGTTGTTTTCAAATAACACAATATTCTTCTTACAGCTTGCATATGATCCTTAGTTGGATTGTGCATAAATTAGCTTACCAAGCTAACTGCATAGGCAATGTCTGGCTTGGTGTGTGATAGGTGGTGTGTGATAGGTAGATCGACTGGCCCACCAACCTTTGATGCCTTCCTTTGTCCAACCTAGATTGCTAGTATCTCCTCCCAATTTAATGGTAGGTTCCACCAGAGTGCAAGCTCATTTTCCTCGCAACAGACCTATTTCCTTTAGTAAGTCTAGAATATACTTGCGTTGGGATAGAAAAATACTTGCTTTAGAGTAGGCTACTTTTATTCCCAGGAAGTATTTGAGTGGGCCAAGGTTTTTGATTTCAAAATTTTGAGCTAAATTGTTCTTTAGGACCTTCTATTCTTCAATATCATTCCCTATGACAATGATGTCATCTACATAGACTAACAAAGTTGTCACCTTTCCCTATAGTGAATGCTTAATGAAGAGAATATGGTCTCCTTTGCTTTGATGATATCCCATGTGTCTCATGGCCTTGGAGAACCTATCAAACCAGGCTCTCAATGATTGCTTGAGGCAATAGAGTGCCTTTTTGAGCTTGCATACTTTATCTGAATTTCCCTTCTTGAAACCTAGTGGTGGTTCCATGAACACTTTTTCTTCTAAAACACCATGAAGAAATGCATTCTTCACGTTTAGTTGTTGTAATTGCCATCCATAGTAAGCTACTAAAGATAAAAGAATCACAGTTGTCATTTTTGCTACTAGAGCAAAAGTCTCCAAGTAGTCAATTCCTTAGGTTTAAGTGTAGCCTTTAGCCACTAGCTGAAGTCTTGTATCTCTCCGAAAACCCATGTACATTATACTTCAAGTTAAAAATCCATCTACAAGCCACCGGAATCATCCCCTTTGGTCTAGGCACCAGATCTCATGTTTTATTTTTCTCCAACGCTCTCATCTCCTCTTGCATAGCTTGTTTCTAATTCTGATCTTTTAAAGCATCATCCACCGTTTTAGGGATGACAATGGTGTCTAGTGAAGTCAGGAAGCTTTTATGCCTTTGGGAAAGTCTGCGATAGGAGATATAGTTGGCTAGAGGACGTTGGGTGCAACTTCTAACCCCTTTTCTGATAGCAATAGGGATATCCAAATCATTAGGGGTAGAATTAGAAGAAATTGAGTGATGAGTAACTTCAGTACCTGGATGGGAATCAAATGTTGATCCTTGTTGAGACTGTAGAATAGGCTGAGTTCTTCTTTTGTACACATAAGGAGAGCCTTTGAACCTTATATGGGATGGAACCTTAGGCTTACCTACTTGGTCAGGAGTGTCATGTTCACCGGGAATAGGAGAGTGTGAGTTTGGCTTAGTGATTTCTTCTGGGTCTGTCTCGGTAGGAACTAAGTCCAAGTTAGGAAGAATACTCCCTTGGTCACCCATCAATTACGTATTGTAACGAAACAGAAAAAAATGTAGGTATCAAAGGGGTTTCTAGAAGACCATTAGACCTTCAATTACGTATTGTAAGATAACCGCCACATGTATAAGGCGACTATTGGTTCTATCATTGTAAGTTTCGCCCTCTATGGTTTATAAATAGAGGGTTGGGGGTCTCATTCGATACACTGATTTTCATTCTATCTTGAGAGAAAGAGTATGTGTTGTGTATGTGAGAAAAGCGTGTATAGCTTTGTAATCTCCAAGATTAGACAGCTTGTGTATAGGCTGTGTGTGAGAGTGCAGTACATGTAATATGTTCTTGTGTTTTTCAAGATAGTGAAGAGAAAGATCTGAACTAGGATAAATCTGGACGTAGGTTCTCCAAAAAAGAGGGAGATCTGAACTAGGATAAATCTCTAAATCTCCTTTTTTGTCTCGTGTGTGTTGAATTCTGTGTTGTTTCTTGTTGAGAAAAGGAACCGGTATTCCTTATAATTTTATTGATGTCAATGATAAAATTTATACACAAGAGGTTCCTAAGAATTCTTCTATATTTTAGGACTAGATTACATTCCTACTATCTAGGACTAGATTACATTAATTTAAATACAACAAGAAGATAAAAAACACAAAGATAAATATAAAGGTAAAACTGAAATAATCTAAACAAATCTAAACAATCAAACAATCTATCACTTAGGATTATCTTGATCTTGATCTCGGCTAGTTGTTAGTTTCGGTTTATCTTGAATATTTCAACACTCCCCCTCAAGCTGGTGAGTGGATATCCTCCATTCCCAGCTTGCTTACTAGTTCCTCAAATTTCCTAATAGGCAATCCTTTAGTGAGAAGATCTGCCACCTGTTGATTAGTTGAAACATAGGAGATTTGTAGCAGCCCGGATTCTAGTTTTTCTTTAATGAAATGCTTGTCAATCTCAATGTGCTTGGTTCGGTCGTGTTACACCGGATTATGAGCAATATTGATTGTTGATTGGTTGTCGGATAGCAGCTCAAGCGAATATGGTATTTGAATCTTTAAATCTTCTAGGATAATCTTCATCCACAAGAGTTCACATACACCAAGAGCCATAGCTCTGAATTCTGCCTCAGCACTTGACCATGCTACTACTCCTTGTTTCTTACTCCTCCAAGACACTAAATTTCCTCCTAGGAACATGCAGTACCCAGTTGTAGAACATCTATCAACCAAAGAACCTCCATAATCTGCATCCATGTACCCTTGAATTTTTAGACCATCTCCTGGTGTAAAGAGAATGCCTTTGCCTGGTGTAGCTTTCAAATAATGAAGAATTTTCCTTACTGCGTTCATGTGTTCCTCATTGGGGTTGTGCATGAATTGACTTACTAGGCTGACTCCAAATGCTATGTCTGGCCTAGTATGTGAGAGATATATCAGTTTTCCTACCAACCTTTGGAACTGCCCTTTACCTATTGCTTCTCCCGAGTAATTTTCTTGTAGCTTGATGTTTGGATCTACTGAAATCTGAGCTCCCTTTCCTCCTAGCAATCCAGTCTCAGTCAATAAGTCAAGAGTGTATTTACGCTGAGATAGGTAGATCCCTTTTTGAGAATAGGCCACCTCAATGCCTAAGAAATACTTTAGCCTTCCAAGATCTTTAATCTCAAATTCCTTAGCTAGATTTTTCTTTAGGTCTTCTTGCTCAGCTTCATCATTTCCTGTCACAACAATATCATCAACATAAACTAATAGGGCAGTTACCTTATCTTTCGTGTGTTTTAGGAAGAGGGTGTGGTCCCCTAGACTTTGCCGGTATCCCATTTTATGCATTGCGGTAGAAAATCGCCCAAACCATGCTCGTGGAGACTGTTTAAGTCCATATAATGCTTTCTTCAATCTACACACTTGCCCTTCTTTGTTATGAGAAAATCCAAGGGGTAATTCCATAAATACTTCTTCCTCTAAATCCCCATGCAAGAATGCATTTTTAACATCTAGTTGTTGTAGTTTCCACCCCAAATTTGCTGCTAATGATATGAGGACTCGTACTGTTGTCATTTTTGCTACTGGGGCAAAAGTCTCAAGATAATCAATCCCATAGGATTGTGTATAACCCTTGGCTACTAGCCTTGCCTTGTATCTCTCAAGAGTACCATCAGCTTTGTATTTCAAATTAAAGACCCATTTGCAGCCCACTGGTTTAATTCCCTTGGATTGAGTCACCTTCTCCCAAGTTTGATTCTTTTTCAAGGCCCTCATCTCTTCTAACATGGCTTCTTTCCAATTTGGATCCTTTAGTGCCTCTTCCACTGATTTTGGAATAACACTAGCATCCAGGGTTGTTAGGAAGCTTCTATAGGTAGGAGAAAGGCGATGGTAGGATAAAAAATTTGCAACGGGATGTTTGGTGCATGTTCAGACCCCTTTTCGAAGGGCAATAGGCAGGTCCAGATCAGGAAATTCTGAGTTTGTTTGGCTGATGTTTTGTTCGTCAGATGTGTGCTCTTCTAGTCTTGGATGAGGGGCTGCAACTGGTGTGGACTGAAGATCATCATTAGGTTGTCTTCTCTTATACACATAGGGTGAGCCTTTGTATTTGTTGGTTGTCAGTTGCTGGTTTGAATCAGTGTTATTTGGTGGAAAAATCTTAGGGAAATGAGGGACAGAATCATTTGTGGAAGTAGGGAGTTCTGGAAGAAAATCTGGAAAGAAATTATCCATATTTTCCAGTTGAGTATGCTCCCCCTTAGGCTGAGAATCAAAGAAGGATTGGGACTCAATGAAGGTGACTCCTTAGAAATATAGACTTTCCGGGAGATAGGATCATAACACTTGTATCTTTTTTGGGTTGGAGAATACCCTATGAAGACACATCTTTTTGCTCTAGGATCAAACTTGTCTCTATGGACTTTAGGTATGTGAACAAAACATACACATCCAAAAACTTTAAGAGGCAATGGAGAGTGCAGTTTCAGGTCTGGGAAAAATTCTGTTAGACTTTGGAAAGGACTTTGATTGTCAAGGATCTTGGATGGGACTCTATTAATGACATAAGTGGCTGTCAAGACTGCCTCCCCCCATAGATATTTTGGAGTATTATGATGATGAAGAAGGGCTCGAGTGACATTCAAAAGATGCCTCATCTTCCTATTGGCCACTCCATTTTGTTGTGGAGTGTTGATGCATGAAGATTCATGGACAATTCCTTCGTTTTGGAAGAAGAGATGTAAATGAGCATTGAAATAATCCCTTGCATTATCTGTCCTAATTTTTTTAATTTTAGTTCCAAATTGTGTGTGAACCATTTTGCAAAAGTAAGGGAGAACAGTCCCAATACTAGCTTTATCTTTTAAAAGGAAAACCCAACACATCCTAGTACAATCATCTATGAGTGAGATGAACCACTTGGCCCCCGACTGATTTAAAATTCTTGAAGGACCCCAAACATCCTAATGAATCAAATCAAAAGGTCTAGATGATAGTTTATGGCTAATTGAATAAGAGGTTCTATGATGTTTGGCCATAACACACACATCACACTGAAAATTGCTAGGACTAAGAGTTTTAAACAAAGTAGGAAACATTTCCTTCATTAAACTAAAAGGAGGATGACCTAGTCGAAGATGATGAAGCCAAATGGTAGCTCGGTCAGAGGCTGTTTTTTGGGTTGAGTAGGCTGCCTGCAGTTGATCTTTAGGCTTAGTGCTCCCCCCTTGTAAGATATACAACCCATGTTGCTCTTTAGTCACACCAATCGTCCTCCCCGTGTCCATGTCCTGAAATTTACTCACATATGGAGAGAAAACAGCATTGCAATTGAGGTCTTGAGTGAGTTGTTTTATAGAAATAAGGCTAAGAGTTAAATCTGGTACATAAAGGACTGGGTTGATTGACAAATTTGGACCAAAGATAACTTTTCCTTTTCCTTTAATGGGTATTGTGGTTCCATCGGCAATAGTGATCTGTTTGGATGATGTAAAAGGCTCATAAGTATCAAAAAACTGGAAATTTAGTGTCATATGGTTAGTAGCTCCTGAATCCAAGATCCAAGTGTTATTCCTACCAGTTTTGGAGGCTAAAGAATGAGTAAAACTGATTTGTTTACCTTGTTGAGCCATAGAGCAGGATCCCCCTCCATCTTGAATGGTTTTTAGAAATTCCTTCAGCTTATAAACTTCTTCTTTATTGAGCTGACTGAAGTCCATACCAGTTCCAACACTCGGCCTTTCTTCTTTTTTCTGCTTCTCCCTCTTGTTCTTTGTTTGAAAGATAGCTTTGAGGGTAGTTTTGCGGAGGACCTTGAGTCCTTATATTCTTGAATCCACCAAGTTTATTGAGGACTGCTTCCTTTCCATGCAACTTGAAGCAAGTCTCCATAGTATGCCTCGGCTTATTACAGAAGGTACACCACTGCCCCTCTCGTCCGGATTTATTTCGATTGGTTGACTGTTTCCATGATCTGTTGTTGGAGAGGAGTGTTGATCCTTCCATATTGGATCCACCAAGCATGGCTCCTCTCCTATTTTCTTCACTTCTAACAATAGCAAACACCTCATTTAGGCTAGGTAATTTATCCTTACCAAGAATTTGAACCCTTACCTGATCGAACTTGGGATTTAAGCCAGCTAGGAACTCTACTATTCGGTCTCTTTCAAGAATTTGATTGAGAGTAGTAGTATCCGCTTGGCACACCATCTTTATAGCTTGGTATTGGTCAAGCTCTAACCATAGGCCTAGCATCAGATTATAATACTCGGTGATTGTTAGCTGACCTTGTTTTGAACCATTGATCTTTGTTTTGACATCAAAGATCACAGATGCGTCATTGGCCTTTGAGTAAGTCTGATAAATGGTCTCCCAAACTGCTCGGGCAGTACTAAGGAACATAAAGTTCCTGCTGATGTCCGGTTGTATGGTGCTCCATAGCCACGACATGATGCGGGAGTCTTCCACATCCCATGCGCTGAAGCTTGGATCGGTTTCTGGTGGAGGATTCCCAGTGAAGTGGGTACTCTTTCCTCGGCCTTTAAGAAGGGTTTTGATTAGCTGCGACCATTGAAGAAAATTCTTACCATCTAGCCGATAGGATTGATGAATACTTGGTAGTTCGCCCGTGAGAGGAGAAGGTTGGTCTACTGCAGTATTTTCTCCAGTGATGATAGTAGGTGAAGACGATGGGTTTGCTGATGTTGAAGGAAGAATAGAAGGATGAAAAAAAGTGTGGAACGGCAGAAAAAAAATGGGTGCTATTAGGGCACAATGCGATGAAGGCATTGAAAAAACAAAATCGTGCAATGAAGGCACCGATTTCTTAGAAAAACAGGCTTGGATTTGCAAGCTCTGATACCATGTTGAGAAAAGGAACCGGTATTCCTTATAATTTTATTGATGTCAATGATAAAATTTATACACAAGAGGTTCCTAAGAATTCTCCTATATTTTAGGACTAGATTACATTCCTACTATCTAGGACTAGATTACATTAATTTAAATACAACAAGAAGATAAAAAACACAAAGATAAATATAAAGGTAAAACTGAAATAATCTAAACAAATCTAAACAATCAAACAATCTATCACTTAGGATTATCTTGATCTTGATCTCGGCTGGTTGTTAGCTTCAGTTTATCTTGAATATTTCAACATTTCTTGTTTCCTAAATCCTGTCCTTTTTTCTTGTGAGTGAGCATGTAGTTCTTGAGGGATATTCTAGGGTGTGTACGTGTGGGAATTGTTTCAACAGATTCAACAAATGTCGCATCCTTAGATACAAAGAATTTTCTAGTGGAAGGATGGTAGCATTTGTAACCTTTTTGGGTAGGAGAATAGATCTAAGGGCCCTAGGATCATCTTTGTCTCTGTTTTGCTTGGGAATGTCAGGAAAGTAGGATGAAAGACACTGGAAAGGACTCTAATGACCAAGGAGTTTAGAAGGAACTTTGTTAATTAAATAGGCTACTGCGAGGACTGTCTCTCCCCAAAAATGTTTAGGGACATAATGATGATGGAGAAGGGTTCTAGTGACATTTAGAAGATGTCTCATCTTCTTCTCGGCCACACCATTCTATTATGGAGTGTTGATGCAGGAAGATTCATGGACAATCCCTGCCTGTTGGAAAAATTTATGCAAGTGTTGATTGAAGTAATCCCTTGCATTATCAGTACGAAATTTTCGAATAGGAGAGCCAAATTGCATTAAGATCATCTTATGAAAATGAGGCAAAATAATACTAATAGCAACCTTTTCTTTTAGAAGATACACCCAAGTCATTCTAGTGCAATCGTTTATGAAAGAGATGAACCATCTAGCCCCAGAACAAATTGGGAATCCTAGATGACTCCCAAACATCAAAATGAATTAATAAAAAGGGATGGGAAGACAGTTTATTACTAATGGGATAAGATACTCGATGATGTTTTGATATTTCACACACATCACAATGTAAAGTACTAGTATCTAAATTCTTGAATAAAGTAGGAAACGTGGTTTTTAGTAATGGAAAAGGAGGGTGTCCCAGGTGATAATGGTGAAGCCAGATGTGAGTGAGAGTAGTAGAAGACTAAGATGAGCAAGCTAGCTTATGTTGAGTCCCTTTAGGCAAAATACTCTCCTTCTTTAAGACATACAGCCCATTCACTCCTCAGCAACACCAATCATCCTTCTTGTGTCCATGTCCTGAAATTCACAAGCATGAGGGGAAAAACAACATGACAATTGAGTTCCTTAGTAAGTTGATGAATAGAAATCAAGTTGGTAGATAGGTTAGGAACATGCAAAACTTGTTTAACAGGAAGAATAGGGCTAAGAGTGACTCTGTGTCGACCCTTTATAGGAATAGAAGTCCCATTGGCTATGGTACTATGTTTAGGAATTTCCAGAGGCTTATAAGTGTCAAAAATAGTGAAATCATGAGGCATATGGTCAATAGCCCTTGAATTTAGAATCCATAAGTCATCCTTATTGGTCTTTGAGACAATAAGAGACTTGGAGTGAAAGCAAGTACCTTGTTGGGCAAGAGAGCATGACCCATCTTGAATAGTTTTCAGAAAACCCTTGAGTTTGCTGATTTCATCAGCATTTAGTTGATTTAGGTCTGCTCCAGCAACAAATTCTGCCTTATTGATGACTTCCTCTTGCTTGTTTGAAAGATAGGCCTAATTTTTAGAGGGTAAATTCTTGAAACCCCCTATCTTTTGCGGCACGACCTCCTTTCCATGTAGTTTAAAATAGGTCTCCCTAGTGTGTTTTGGTTTCTTACAATACGTGCACCATAAACCTTCTCGCCCTTGTGGCTTGGATGGCACATTGGGCTTCCCTTGCTGAGGTTTGAATCTAGTTCCTTCTCCTTTATTAGTTAGCATAGCTGACCCTTCAAAACTAGTCTCGCCAAGAATAGCTATCCTCCTATTCTCCTCACTTCGGACAATAGAAAAAACTTCATAAAGGGATGGAATTTTTTCCCTTCCAAGAACTTGCACCCTAACCTGATCATATTCTGCATTGAGACTTGCCAAGAACTCCACAATTCTATCCCTCTCAAGAATAGAATTAAGGGTGGTTGCATCTCACTAAACACAATTTTAACATCTTGGTAGTGGTCAAGTTCAAGTCAATATCCATTCATTTTGTTATAATATTCAGATACTGTGATGGCCCCTTGCTTAGTACTATTTAACTTCATTTTAATATCAAAAATCACCTAAGCATCCTGAACCTTAGAGTATGTATGTCTAACTATCTCTCAAATGTCTTTTGCAGTAGACAAGAACATGTAGTTTCTGCTTACCTTAGGTTGCATAGCACTCCACAGCCATGGCATGATCATGGAGTCCTCTTTATCCCAAGTTGGGAATCCGGAATCTGATGCCTTGGGGCTTGGTGCTTTCAAGTGGGCTATCTTTCCTCTTTACTTTTAGAAAGGTCCTCACCAATTGTGCCCGCTATAGGTAATTCCTGCCATCTAAGCGGTAGGAATGGTCCATCCCTGGTAGATCGCTGGTAGGAAGACTCCCCGTTGATTGATCAAACGGATTAGTCTCCCCTGTTTTTATAGATGGAGCAATCTCAGAGATTTCTGACATATTTGGTGGGATAAATGGAATAGGATGGTGCACTGAAGGCAGAACAAGGAGGAGTAGTTGATGGCACTAACGGCCAAAGGGTGCCATGAAGGCTAGGGAAAAACACAGAGTGCTGGAGTCAAAAGAATGCAATGAAGGCCGAGAAATTTTTTTAGGAACATGGCTCTGATACCATGTGAAAATGGAATAATCCGTGTGTATTCTTCTCATTAGGATACAACCCTAGTTGTAGGGTTGTGTATTTACAACTTGGAAAGATTACAACAACACAATTTAGGAAAGTATCCTAAACTGAAATTAAGAAACTACCCTAAACTGAATTTAGAAATTTCTAAAAAACATAACATTCTAGATTAGCTTCCAACACGTTAAGGCTGCTTTCCTTTCCTTTTTCTCTTGAATTTCTTACGGGAATCAAACTATTGAAAAAGTAAAAAGGATGTCCTATATATATTCTCTATATCCTACATATATTTTGTATATCTCAAGATGTATGGTTATTATATTGTAGAGATACTATGTACAAATCATATCTTAACAGCACTATTGTGCTGTTTTGTTGTCCACGTTGCTGGAAAACTCTCTTTTGGTTCTATGTTAATAGAAGAAACTCGTGGCATATTTAATATTTGTTCTGTGTGCCTTTTTTGGATTTTATCTTGGAGATTTGACCATGACTAATTTTGTTTGCTTCCCACTAGCTCTTGTTAGGGAACGAAACAAGCAATAAGAACTTGGAACAAATCATACACACAAAAGACTGAATTTACGTGGTTCAGCAAAGAATGCTTACATCGATGGCCACACTAGGTGTTTTTTCACTATTTGAAAATGTTACAATTATATGAATTATACCCATGTATTTATATACAAAGACTAGGCAAAAATAGAACTTCTAATTCGAGCTTGTTTAGGTTTCAGGGGCTCCTCCCTTGAGCCCCTGCAAGGGGTGCTTCCGCCTTGATCCCTGCCCGCTGACCGAGTAGCAAGACCCCCATACCAGTTCTGCGTAGGTGTCATAAATCGAATCAGGCTCCACATCTCCAACAGCTGTAACATATATGGATGACTGGATTGCTTTCTGATTTTGTCTTCTAATCTGACTGAATTTGAATAAGAAGTTTTCATGGCATATGTACTATAGTTACGAAGCATTTATGGAATAAACAAGCTTATGGAAGTTTATTGCCTTAAATATTTGTGATGTTTTCCTTTCAGGATATGTATGACTTCATGGCTTTGGATAGACCAACAACTCCCCTTATAGACCGTGGAATAGCGCTGCACAAAATGATCAGACTTGTTACTATGGCATTAGGTGGAGAAGGTTATCTAAATTTCATGGGAAATGAATTTGGACATCCTGGTAAGGATAAATGATTTGCTTATTCATTATTAATTTGGCATTTAGCACGTATTGTACTGATTTTGGATTCAATAACTATGCTTGGTTGCTAATTTCCTGTAATTCACTTTATCAGAATGGATTGATTTTCCTAGAGGTGATCAACATCTTCCTGATGGCAGGATTATCCCTGGAAATAATAACAGTTATGATAAATGCCGGCGTAGATTTGATCTTGTAAGTTAATTTCCTTTGTTTGTGCTATGATGAAATGATTTTATTCATAAGCATCAGGAAGTTTTGTGATGTAAAGATTCACGATGCCAATATGATTCTCCATTGCTTAATATGCAACAGGAAATTTTCTGATGTTTGAGAATATTTCCAGTTTGGAATCCTGAAATGGATTTTCAATCAATTTATGACCTTTAGATATTCACTGCATTGTGACTACCCTGCACTATTTTAGTAAAGAAAAAGTCTATTTGGCTAGTATTTGATCCACTTTTAGAAGTTATTAGATGTTCATCTCTATTTTGGAATCTAGTGTTTGTGATGATAAGAAGAGCTTTTAAATCATCTTGTATAACCAGGGAGATGCAAATTATTTACGGTATCGTGGGATGCAAGAGTTTGATCAAGCAATGCAGCATCTTGAAGAAGCCTATGGTGTATGCCTTCCTTGCACCAAATATCTAGCTCTTTTTCTTTTTCCAATGCCATAGTTATCTATTCTTTAATAAATTTGTTAATTTGAACTTGCAATATTTTTTTAGTAATGATGCAAAATGTGGGCAGATTATTGGAAACTTTCTTTCCACTGAATGTTGCTCATGTGGGAAATAAGTCCTCCATATTATTCCTATATGTCAAGGGAATTAATCTATTGTCTTCTAGAATTGAGCGTTTCTCTTCTGACCTATAGGTAGTATCTTTTTTGAACTCCAGGGACCTGTTAACATGCTAAATTGTCTTTTTTTTTCTGTAAATGTTACATGTTAAATTGTCAAGGGAAAGAGACTGCTTGTCTTCTCTCACGCAGGGGTATTTGGTTTTTTTTTTTTTGGGGGGGGGGAGATACTGTTGGACCATTTACAGCAATTTCGTTGTCTCTAATAATCTTTGTAGAGAATAAGGTTGCGTTTTCTTTACCGTTTTCAAGTCATTTTTAGTTTTCAGTTTTCTAAAATATTGAAAAAACGTTCTCTTTGTTGTTTTTAAAAATGTATTTTTGAAAACAAAAAAAAAATTATAAAGAAAACTAAAAACAACAAAAAATTATTTTAAGTATTTTCATCCAAAACAAACTCAAAACATATTTATTTATTTATTTATTCATATTTTATTATTTTAATGAGAAAAAATATTATAAAATTCATTAACTTTAAAATGTATATATATTTTTAATAATATATTAATATTAAATATTTATAATTTACTTAATAATCAAATTTATTGAATAAAATATTATTAAAAAAATATTTTCAAAATTTCAAAGAGAATGCATTTTCTAATTTTCTGTTTTGAAAAATAGTTTTTTAAAATGACAAAGAGAACGCATTTTCAATTTTCTAAAAACTGACTACCAAAACAGAAAATTGAAAATAAATTCAAAACTCAAAACTGAAAATTGAAAAGTAAAGAGAACACAGCCTAAGTGTTTAGGGTTCTTTTGGCAGTATGATAAAGTCAAGCTGACAGCTGGTGTTCAACTGTATTCCGTGTGTTATATTTATGAATGTTGAGTACATACTTGGAATAGACTATACAGACATTACTTCGTTTTTGTACAACATTGCTTAGCACAATGGACTTTGAATTTCAATTTTCTTTTTTTGTTTGGAAGGTGTTGTATCTACTGACATATTATACTAAAAGCAGATATTTTCTTGTATTACAAAAGTATATCCCAAATAATAAATTGTTCTGCTTGTGCAGTTCATGACTTCAGAGCACCATTATATTTCACGGAAGGATGAAGGAGATAGACTGATCATCTTTGAAAGAGGAAACCTGGTTTTTGTCTTTAATTTTCATTGGTGTAACAGTTATTCAGACTATCGGGTAGGCTGCTTAAAGCCAGGGAAATACAAGGCAAGTGTACTTCTATGTTATCTCTCTCATGTTCTCAAGTTTACTGAAAGGATTATGTAATTTTAGATTTCCTCTTACTTATGATTTTTTATTTTAATCAATGCCAACATAATTACCACCTCATCAATGTGCTTTACTCCTAAGTGTGTTTCTAATTGATCTAGGAAATTATGTAGTTGGACCTCTTTAATTGTACATTATGGGGGTAGTCCAATTGGTAGAGCTAGTTGAATAATTAAGTTGGCCAATATTCTGTTACAAGAAATCATAAGAATAATCTAGATTGCTAGAACATACTATTAACCAGCAAGGCAAAATTTCTCAAACCACTTGGTTAAATTACTTTGGAAAGGAAAAAAAAAATGTATTTAAAGAATTGGCCAAAGCCAAGGGTTGGGGCAAGGGTTGTGATAAAGAATGAGTTTTGCTAATAGGAAAAAATTATTGTCTCAAGTAGTTATAAATTCCCTAATAATCTTATGACATTTATACTCTGTTTTTTAGTTTTTATTATGTTTGCTGCTATATAACTATACTGCCATGTAAATAATCAATTTAGCTTTAACCTAATGGGTGTATTAATACTTGGACAATCTTGAATTAAATATAAAGAGGAGGTTCAGTGGGAGGATAGGCAATACAGTAGTAATATTTTGCTGCTGCTTTCATTTTGAGTGTGTATATATGTACAGTTGAATAAATTGCCTCGATCTCCTGTGGTTTGGGATAATTGCATGGAGTCCTCTTGTGGTTTATCTTTTTTTGCTTGGACACACCCTTTGTTGTTAATTAAACCAAAATTAATTCAAAATTAAACCAAAAAAATAAAAATTCAAAAAAAAACCTATGCTAATGGTGGGTGATGATGCGGCAATTATTTGCCGCCTCATTGTTCACATCAGTGCTTCCTTGATGCTTGGTAGCATTTAACGATAAAAGCTAACAGATTGTAACAATGTTCTTCAATTGAAGGTAAAAGATAAGTTTGGTATGGCTATTGAAAAAATTGTAAGTTCAGTCTAAAATTAAAACTGAGCTAAACGTTTGGTAATTTTTTGGTAATTTAGCTAAAATAGTTTAACAGGTTGGATCAGATTGTAGTCCCCCCAACCCATACCCATACCCTACCCTATCCATTGTCATTATTGTACTAGTGTGAATTCTTGACCTAATAGGTGCCACTTTTCAACTTTTTTCCAAAACTCATGATATTAACCATCATACTTTTCTGAATGTTGCTGATCAGCTTGCATGAAATTGTTGTTGCAAAAGTGACTGCCTAATTAGGAGTCTATCCACCGTCTCTATCATAAATAACATGTACACTGCAGTGAATGCAGAATTATGAGATACAGGCAATCTGATGGGTTCATGTACACAAAAATGGCTAAGTGATAATTCTGTGGCCATCTGAAATTTCTTCATTGGAATCCCTTGAAAGGCTTCATCCAAGTGTTTTCTAGATCCTAGACTGTAATAAATCTATCATGACTGATGAGGATCTAATGTAATTTCTTTAAATGCTTTATTGAAATAATGTAATCCTCAAAGTTATGTTCTTTTTTCAATTGCCAAACTGTGAATTTGCTCAAGTGAGACCTGAAGAAAACAGAAAAGATAATTGAAAGGCATCTTCCTTCGGAACTAGAGCACATTTTTGTCAGTAGGCCATGCATTTTGATTTTGTCCAATGTTCTTATTAGTAGCTTTCCTTTCCTAATAATGCACAACTGTATTATGTGAAAGACTTTATTATTTGAATTCTCTATTAGACATTGTCTGCCTGTAAATCGAGTAATTCCCTCTTATTTACAGCTGGTCCCAAGCTAAGGGGGAGGGTTGTGTTGGGTATCCAAAAGCAAGTGTAAAACTTGTATGATCACCTAGTGGGATTTAGACTTGTGACTGTTGTTATTGTTGGTGCTTCTATTAAACATTATCATGGCTGTTTCAGATTGTCTTGGATTCTGATGATCCGTTATTTGGAGGCTTCAGCAGAGTTGATCACAATGCCGAGTACTTCACCTCTGTAAGAATTTTCATTCAGGATGTAATGAGAACCGTGCATGTATATTTTGTGTAAGAAACGAGAGTTTCCAGGCTAAATCCGTTGCATGTGCAGGAAGGGTGGTATGATGACCGACCTCGTTCTTTTCTAGTATACTCACCTTCTAGAACAGCAGTAGTCTATGCTCTGACAGAGGATGTACCAAAACCAGAACTGGAAGGTCCAGAACTTGAACCAGAACCAGAACCAGAACCTGTAGAGAGCTGAACTCTAAGAAATAGCTTTGCATTGGTGGGAGATTGCTTTCGCGGGAGACCGTCTAAGAATCTTTCCGCAGCCCTTTTGGCAGGTTTTTGATCGGAAGTATGCAATCATCAGAGGGGTATTACCATGAATATCAACAGTCCCCGCATAACCCCAGATGGAAAGAACAACATTAAAGATAACTATAAAATACGTACAAAATTACAAATTTGGCCTTAGCAGTGGAGCATCCTTTTATGTAGGCAGCAAATAGTTATCCCATGGAACCGTGTAAATTTGGTGTGTATTTTGTTCTTCTATAACAATAAGCCGTGACTGCCTGTGGGTCAAAAATGTCAGGGAGATATCCATCCATGTACAGCACTTTGAATACTACTGCAACTGGATTGTCATCTGGATTTAGTAGTGCAGTGCAGGGAATTGATCCGCCCTGGCTTTCACAAGTTCATTATTCATGTTCTCTTTTTTGATTCGCCTATATTAATATTACTCAGGTTTCTTAACTAGGAGTGAGAATCTTGCCCATCTCTTCTATTTGGCCTTCATCTAACAGAAACAGAGACCAGAGTTATGATTTGACCATTTGAACCATCGTCATAATCTGACCATTTGTGGTGCCAGTATGATTTATGATTTACTGGTGTATGCATATATTGGAGTTGGTACACTGTACAATGTCTAATAATTAATGTCTATTCAAAACAAGAAGATAAATTATACTTCATTAGCCAGCCTCGGCGGTCGTACTGCAGATGGTTCAATGACCTGTCTAGGTTCGAAGGGGGAGAAAAGCTCATTTGCCGAAGAGAAGACACATTTCTCTATTTACTTGTCTCTAACTGAGCCAGTGAACTGTCACGGTTTTGGAACTCACCAAGCTAACTGTGTTGGTCTTACCTCACAATTACCTTTCTGGCAATGGCTAAGTCAACCTTCTTCTTTGGACCACTCCCGCTTTGTGACTGTTGTTTGTGATACCAAACATTCCAAGGCTATGATGATCATGTGGGCCACTTTTGTGTGGATTCAACCCAATGTACAGGTCACCAAATAGAGAAGCAAGCCCAAAGGGCCTTTGAGGAGATAGGGCCAATTTTGGCCCAGCAGCTCAGGCCCAAATTGAAGCCCAGCTCGGCCAGCCCTCTCCCAGGTATATAATAGTTGTTTCTCGTTTTGTGACCTACCTTCTCTCTGGCCGTTTGCGACTCCGTCCAAAACCCTAGCTTATCCTCTCCTCCTATCTCGCCATTTCTATCTTCTCCGAAAACCTGGTTCCTCCTTTGACGGATTTTTTACTGGTTTCGGTTTATCTCTTGATGGCTATAAAACCTATGTGGGTTCGATGGGACGAGTGGGTGAAAAAGAAGAGAAACCTAGTTGAACTCGTTGGGTCTCTATGTGAACCATTTCTGTGTGATCTTCTTGCTGTGTGCTGGTACCGAGCTGGGCTGATTGGATTTTCGTTTTGGGAGAGTTTCTCGTTGGTTCGCTGTAGGTGATGATATACAGATCTGAGCCTTGAATAAGCTGTAACCTTCATTGGTATTTTAAAAGGGAAGTTTAACTTTCTGTTCTTGTGTTTGTTGTTTTCACTTGTGATTTGATTTGTTCGCTACTAACAGAAAGTGTTTTGGCTTCGTGCGAGATTATTTTCCTAACAGTGACCTTCCGACCACCTCGAACACAAAAACAAGAGCAAAAGAGAGGGAACAAGATGTAATAGAGAAAGCTTTGAAACTGTATTCAAGATGGAATGAGTACGAGGGGAACACCCCCAATGTATAACCCTTGTCAAATGATAGAAATAACCCCACTTATCCTTCTCTGATGGGCCTTGTGTAAAAGACAAAAATAACCAACCTTGTCCACGTACAAAAGACAATTTTTAAATGGGCTCTTTCTTTTAGACTCACTCTTCCATTAGTTATAAGAGAATTGAGTCATGTCCAATAGCTAAATCCACTCACGTTGGTTGACACTAACAAAGTGTTGAAGATAACACCCTAAGAGGATGTTCACTCTCTCTGTCTATCCATTGATCTAGGGTGAAAACTCATGGAGAAGTGTAATGTGAAGTTTCAAAATTTTAATAACTCTATTCATAATCACTTAGTGGATTGCAGATCTCAGTTGCTGATGATGATATTTTGGCAAGCTCCACTATTTTAACGCATGTTGGAAAAATAGTTCAGTTTTGCTTTTAACTTTGAAATCGAACGACAATGAGATGAAGGTGTCATGCTTGGAAAAATGATCTATCACCACCAAAGTTGACCCACATTCCTCAATTTCAATAGAGCTAAGATAAAATCCAAGGAGACACTTCCTTATGTTGGTTCGAAATGGGCAACGACTTTAGTAAGCCTTTAGGGAATTGGTGTTCAAGCTTATCCTATGGGCACATCAAATAGGTTTTAACATATAACTCCACCTCATCCCACATTTGAGGTCAAAAATACGAACTCTCCAACAAAGCTTTAAGTCTTTTTTTTGTCTTGCATGTCTTAACCATTGTGTATCGTGACACTTTTTATGAGCTTTTGCTGAAGATAACTCTTTTTTGGTATGTAAATTTCATATTTCTTAATATAAAGATTGTTATCCTTTTCTTAGGAAGACCTTATTTTCTTCTCTCAAGCTAAATCTAGTATTGGTTTGGCCACAAGGTCTTAGTCTATGCCTTCGCGAATACTTTCCAAGAGATCCCGTGCACCAGGCTGATAGGCGCCAACTTCGTTTTCCGACTTAAAGCATTTGCCATGATGGTACGACCGATTTTGTACTACAAGTCGTAATCAAACTCTGCCAAGAAGCCATGCTATCATACTTGCTTCGGAGATGACTTCTTTTGTGTCTGAAATTAACTGGTGGTTCCATTGTTGATTAGGATTCAAAAGTAACAAGTAATGCTACCATGTCCGAAGGCAATAAACCACATTAACTTTTATTAAACGGTGTAACACCTCTTAGCCTTGTTCAATTTTCAGCTCTTGAAGATAATAAGGTGTTTGCCTTGCTTTTGGTACTTCGTCAATTGTAAAGTCCGAGGCATCTATATGCACTTCAAAGGGTTGGTTGTAATCAAGTAGGACAAGGACAAGTTCCTGCACAATTGTTGCCTTCAAAGTATTAAATGCCTCCTTGCATGCCTACTTCCACTCCCATGCCTTTACCTTCTTTAGGAGGTCCATCAATAATTAGCCAATCCAAGAAAAGAGCGAAGTTCAGATACCTTTGTAGAAGTCTCTCACTCTTGGATTACTTGTATCTTCTAGGTCTCCATCTGGAGCTAGCCTCCTCCAATGATATGCCCAAGGAAATGTATCTTCTCTTGGGCAAATAGCATTTCTCCCTCTTCACATAGAGCTTGCTCTCACGTAGTGCTTTAAAGTTCTCCTTAAAATGTTTCACACAGTCTTTCAAAGTTTTGTTATAAACCATAATATCATTTAGATGGACCACCACGATCCAGTCTAATTATATTGAAAGATCTTGTTCATTAATGTGCAAAATGTCATTAGGGCATTGGTTAGTCTAAAAGACATGACTAACCATTCATAGGCTCCGTGTCTGGTCAAGTAGTCTCTAGCTCATCTCCTTCTGCAATCCATACTTGATGGTAGCCGGATTTGAGATCCATCTTGGTGAAAAACTTGGCCTACCCTAATCTATCAAACACATCCTCAATTAAAGGAATATGATACTTGTTATTCACTATTACCTTATTTAGCACTTGATAATCACCACAAAAGTGTCTCATCTTGCATTATTTGGAACAATATTAACGCTCCATAAGGTGCCTTTAAGGGTTTGATATGTCTTGCCTCCAGCAAACTATTCAATTACCTCCATAGTTCTTGTAACTCTGTGGGTGTCATTATGTATAGGGGCATGACAGGTAACTTGGACCCCAAACACCAACTTGATCTGATAATCCACCTCTCCTAAGTGGAAGCTTCCTAGGTAACTCATGCGACATCACACTTTGGTATTCCTCCAACACTGCTTCAATTGCTTACGGCAGGGCCTCTGTTATCCCTTCACCTGAGTTGATCATCTTTAGGCTGACCAAGAAGGTCACGTCTCCCTTTTTCCAACCCTTCACCAGTACATGGTTGAGAGAATTGTCATCTTCTTCTCTATGGACTTTTATGGGAACCATGCCAGCAACTCCTAGCTATAATATGCAACAAACGTTCAAATAAGGCATATGAACAAAATTTATCTCCTGTAATAGGTTCATGCCCACAACCATCTTGAAGTCATCCATAGGAGCTACTGAAAAGTCTATTACTTCCTGTCCATGAGCCAATCTTGAGTGGGACTCCCTTGGTCGTGCCTACTAAGGACGTGGCAGTCGTATTGACAATCTTAAGCCATCCTCCTTCATTTGTGAATTGTGATCCTCAATCCCAGACATTCGGTTTCTTCAAGGGTGATAAAATTGTCGGTGGCCCCCGTGTCAACCATAGCCCAAGACGACTTTTCGTTAATGGATATAGGAATATACGTCAACCCCTTCTATTCCTTCCTCGAGATCACCTTGGCAGCATTCAAGAGGGTTAAGGTCAAGGAACCCATTTGCATGACGGTGGACTGGTCATCTCCCGCATTCTGGCCTCCCTTCTCCATTGCGGGCGGCTAACTTCCTCAATTTGCTCTCGGGATGAAGTTTGGAAAATTTTATTTATGACCATACGATTTTCACTTCGCAATTAGTGTAAAGTAAAATATTAAATTTTATTATTTATAATCATATTTATTATTTTTTATAACTATTTTTATTCCAAATATATCCTCTAAATATTATCCTCAAAAAAGACATCTCGCGCGCATCAAATCCTCTTCTCCTTTTTTTTGTTAGAATTATTTGTTGTTATTTGTTGTATTATTATAATTATAACTTTTCAACGTACATTAAATTATTTGTAATAATATTTTATTTTAGTATTTACTATTAGATTTTATTTAATTTTATTTTATTTAATTTATGACAAAATATCATAAATTTTAAAGAAATAAAAATAAACATAATTTTATTACGATTTGCATTTAACTCAAAAAAAATTAAAATTAGAATTAAAATAACATTAAGTCAAGAAAAAATAAATATAATATTAATCCAAGATTCGGGACATGATGATTCAAAATAATTTATATACATTTGAAATAATTTATATATAAAATTATTATATATATATATGTATATTATACTATTACCTGTATATAATATATTATATACAGGTAATAGTATAATATTTTATATACATTTGGGGAGAATGCAATTCTCCGAACCTCCGAATTCAATTAATATATGTTAACATTATATTAATTATATAATATGTTATATAATTGAATTTAAGAGAATTACATTCTCCCGAATCAGGGTTTAGGAGAATTGCATTCTCCTAAATTTATAGTTTCGGAAAAAATGATTTTTTCCGAACTCATGACTTCGAAAAAATTGATTTTTTTCGAATCTATGAATTCGAGATGCTTATTGAACCCTGAGATTCGGGGTTCCTCGAACACCCAGAACCCCGAGGTTCGGGGTATCCCTTAGCCCCCGAACCTCGGGGTTCGGAGGCATCCCCACCCTGAACCCCGAGGTTCGGGGCATCTCCCATCCCCTGAACCTTAGGGTTCGGGGACATCTACTAGCCTCGAACCCTCGAATCTTGAGGTTTGGGGTTTCAAGGCATATTTTTTATTTTTTAATTAATCTTATTTTTTTAATTCATCCCTCATGTATTTATATATAAATTATGTGATTTAACTAATGATAAATATTATAAATTGTGTTGTTTCTCGCTAGAATACGTAAATAATAGTGGATAATAATTTTCTATCGCTAATAGTAACTAGTAATTGGTTATGGCGGGGAGATCTGGCCTGAGCAATGTTTGGTGTTGAATAATAGTGATTGTGTAATAGTTGGTGTTAAATAATAATGATTGTGCGATATTCAGTTATAGTTGTGGGTGAGTAAAATGGCTGTCGCAATTGTTGTAAAAAAAGTGAGTAAACGCGCAAAATATTTTAAAAATATTTTAGATTGCGGTGCCAAAAAAAAAAAAAAGGGTGCAAATAGAATTTCTAATTAAGTTTTTCTTCTTCTGTTCATAGTCCTTCTGCCAATGTGGTTTGCCTTCTTTGCCCTTCTCTTGTTATTACGTAGCCACATGATAATCTCAACATTCTGTCACGTCACTCAGCCTCAGCCTCAGCCTCAGCCTCAGCCTCAGCCTCGCCCATGTTGAGCTAGAAGGTGCTTGCCGTGAACATATATAGTCCAACTTGAATAGATAGATATATTGTATAAACTAGCCATGCATCTGGAACTCGGGCCCACAACATGGCCCAATTTGGCAATATAAACCCAACCAGGGAGGCCTTCAAAATATCAAGCCCAATTCACCAATGTCCAGCCCAACATTGCAAGCCCCGTCAACAAATCGATTGTAAACCCTAATGAAATTTTTAATATTTTAGGGGACATTGGCGAATATAAAAGGACCTAGAGTGAGAGAACAAATAACATAATATTCTCCACAAGTGAGCGCCCTAATTTTATTCGACGAAAGAGACATTCTGTCGAGCACAAATTCACGAAGCTTCTTTCCTTTTCTCAATTCGCCGCGGTGTCCGTCCTCTAATATCGCATTATCGGAATCTATGTCAAGAAAGCTGCAATACGAACTCTCCGGTTGAGTCCTCATTTCTCCTCTCGGTCAGGCAAATCTCACCCCGACGAACTTTCTCAACCAGAGATCGACCTCAATCTGGCGAAAGGTAAGTTTGTCTATCTGATTCTCTTCCTCTCTGTTTTGGATTATCTCATTTCTTCTTTATCATGTCCGTTTGTTTGGATCTTGTGTCTCTCAATCCTTCCAACTGTTAAATGTTGCTATCTAGGGCTGTCGACTGAATTCTTCGTCTCGATCTGTCTGTTGCATGCATATTTGCATAAATGATCAAATCTGTTCGCTCTTGCTACATTTTCTTTTGTATTTTATTAGTATAGCTATTTTGCTTCGGTTATCTTCTGAGAACATTGGATGTTGCTTGGTGATTGGTGTTTTCTATATCAAAATGAAGCTTTAGCGGATGATTTATGATAAACTAATTAAGGTGCTTTTTATTTTTGTGGTGCATTTCTACAAATGGAGTTAAGCCCTTTCCGTGAGTATTCGCTTAGTCATATTTTCGTAGATTTATTATTTATTGTATGAAAATAATGTAAAACGTATACTTTTGTATGCTTACAAGTCCCTGGAATTGTGTTTTTTATTTCCTAATCAGTTAATAAAATAATAAACCATATCGCTTTAAGCATCCTTTTTTTAAAAAAGAGAAAAATTAATTTCAAAGAATATCTTGACATGGAATGCAACATCAATTTCCTTTTGATTTTTTTTATCATATTAGAAGTGTCATAAATTTTAGGTAAACTACCAGAAAAAATACAGACCTTTGACCTTGTTTTCAACTTTAAAATTGGTCTTTTTTTAATAGTCAAATTAAACTTCTTAAATTGTTTCAATTTGTAAAACCCTTACCGCTCCAACTATTTTTGTGGTTTAAGTAATGACATTGACTGCCTATGTGGAAAATGGAAGAAAACGTGGCCTGTGAATTTTGCTTGCTGGAGGTATTTGTGCCTGCATAGTTTGAAATATCTTTTTTTTTTTTTTTTGCAACTCCATTTCATTCCTCTCTTTCTCTTCTTCATATAGTGCTTGTTAATGGGGTTACAGGGAGACCACCATACGCACAATGCGTTGCAGTTGCAAAAAGCATGGTAAAGTGAAATGCTCACATTGCTCCCAACAAATTTGACGATTCCATCTTGCATTTGGGTTCAAAGCCAAGATGACTTCTGTGAGGTAAGTATCATATTTAAATGTTTTGTAGACATGGGTTTATTGTTAGTGAGAATGATAAATTTTCATCTCAGAGTGGTGAATTAGTATTGATTACATACAGCAGGATTATAGCCATACAGGTGGGGTTTATTATAGTTTGAAACAAATTGAAGAGATTGTAGCATTCTAAGGTGTTTTCTTCTTTTTGTCCAAGCCAACTTGAAAAGATTGGAAAACATGTTCTGTGAGTTTTTTGGTTTTTTCAAAGTAATAGGATTTTAATAAAATATTACCAAAATAGGATTCTTTTTAAAATATTACCAATTTTTTATTGGACTTGCTACGCCTTATGCCATGTGGGCAAACTGGCTGGCATGACAATGTTGACATATAACCGCCTCAAGTGGTTATGTTTCTTATATATAACCATCTTGGCATGAGGAATTGTAGCTGATACTTAGAATTTTTTCTCTGGGTTGGACATATTGGGCTCTTACAAAGCCTGCTTGTGCCATGAATTATCTTTATTCACTGAAATATTTGTGTATAACCCATCTGTTGTTAAAACCCAAAATCCCAATTTCAAACCGGATCTTTTTCTTGTTGTAATTTCTAATTTTATTACATTATGTTGAGTGGAAGTCTTGTTGATGGTTCATTTTTTTTTTATGCTAATTGTTATTTGTATTTCTTTCTAGAATTTTATAATAAAACCTCCTTATTTCTTTTCATGTTTTAAAAATTTTACTATTTCTTGCATATATTTTATTTTGTCTAGTTGATTCAAGGTATGATAAATTTATGCAGGGCACATGAATGAGTGTTTTTGGCGCAGTTTTTGAACTGTTTCGTGTCCACTAAAATAACATTTTTTGACTAAGTACATTGTTAAAAGTTGTCTAGAGTATAGGATAAGAAGATCAGTTATAGTAGTTTATTTGAAGGCCAATGAAGAATTAAATAAAAGTTTATATCCCATGTTGTAATTAGTGATAGGTGGGGGGTTAAACTGTAAATATTTAATAATCTTCATTGGAATATCCACCCACTATTATAAATAGAGGGCAAAGGGGTAGCGAGTGAGAGAGAGTTCTCAGTTTTCTATTTGTAAGGTACTGATTGCTAGAGAGAGGCTAGAGTTTGATTGCTTTGTAATCTTGGGGCGAAGGCTTGGTGTACTCGGGAATAGAAGGGAGAGAATTCAACTGTGTAACTGATTATTCTTTGAATAAAGAAGGCTGCTCGAGGGGGTTCAAGACTGGATGTAGGGTTGTCCAAAAAGGCAATCCGAACCAGGATAAAATCTGGTGTTCGTGGTTTGTGTTTCTGTTTCTTGTTTATTTTAATTCTGTTTCTGTTTATCCTTTCTGTTGAATTCATTGAATCTATTCTTAAGATCAAATTCATGTGTGTGAGATTGTGTGTGGCATAATTTTTGTCCAAGAAAACTGTTCCAGTGACCCTAGGTATAACATACATTAACAAGAATGATCAACATACACATCTTTAATGCATTAACTGTATTTGTATATGCATAGTTTGAAATATCTTTGTTTTTTTTTTTTTTTGATACAGCTCCATTTTATTCTTCTCTCTCTTCTTCATAAAGTGCCTGTTAATGGGGTTACAGGGAGAACACTATATGCAGCAAGATGCATTGCAGTCACAAAAAGCATGGCAGAGTGAAAGGCTCACATTGCACTAACAACTTTGATGATTCCATCTTGCATTTGGGTTCAAAGCTAAGATGACTTCTGTGAGGTAAGTATCATATTTAAATGTTTTGTAGACATGGGTTTACTGTTAGTGATAATGATAAATTTTCATCTCTTAGAGTGGTAAATTACAGGTGGGGTTTATTGTAGTTTGAAACAAATTGAAGAGATGAGAGCATTCTAAGGTGTTTTCTTCTTTTTGTCCAAGCCAACTTGAAAAGATAGGAAATCGTTTTCTGTGAGTTTTTTTATTTTTAAAAATAATATTATTTTAATAAAATATTACCAGAATCGGATTCTTTTTAAAATATTACCAATTTTGGATTGGGCTTGCTATGCCATATGCCACATGGGCAAACCAGCTGGCATGGCAACGACAACATATAACCGCTTGTGGCTCAAGCGGTTATATTTCTCGTATATAACCCATCTTGGCATGAGGAATTGCATACAGAGGCTTAGAAATATTTTCTGTGTCAAACGTATTGGGCTCTTATAAAGCCCACTTGTGTCATGAACTATCTTTATTCACCGAAACAATTTAACCCATCTGTTGTTAAAACCCCAAATCCCCAGTTTGAAACCTGGTCGTTCTCTTGTTGTAATGTCTCTTTTTGTTATGTTATGTTGAATGGAAGTCTTGTTGATGGTTCCTTTTTTTTGGCTAATTATTATTTGTATTTCTTAACTAGAAAGTTCTAAGAAATCTCTTTCTTTATTTCTTTTCGTGTTATTAAAATTTTGCTATTTCTTGCATGTATTTTGTTTTGTGTCTATTTAATTCAAGATATGATAAATTTATGCAAGGCACATGAATGAGTGTTGTTGGTACAGTTTTTGAACGGATCTCTTTTCCCTGTTTTAGACTGGCCATGCACTTTTTGAACTGCGTTGAAGTTTGTTGATCTGTTTCTTGTCCACTTATAACATTTTTTTGACTTCACACATTAACAAGAATGATCAGCTTAGGACTGAATTTTGTGACTTAAGAGTAGGTTTTTGATGTTTGAATAATATTAAGAGCGCTGGAAGTCATTCAAAGTGTGTCCGTGTTTGGAGCATCGTTATTTTCATTATTTGTACCATGTCTATTATATACGAAGTTGCCTTGTCATATTCCTTGTTTATACTTATTTATTCTATGTATTTCTTTTTATGCTTTATCTTGTGTTCTGCGTGTGTTTGGCAGGACTATGGATGTTGTCAGGGATCTGTATGTGGCCAGCCTCGTCCAGAGACACGTTATGTATCTATGGGAGAAGTATTGATCGAAGGATGTATGGGTGGGGGAAAGATCCACCCACATTGACCAACCATGGATCAGCTCGTGCTTCCGTAGGACTGGTTTTTATTATACCCACAAACCTGGTGGTGTTGGGCTTAAGTTGGATTTGCCCTTATCACACCTTCCATCTCACGATTGGCGAGGTGATAGTGAAGCTATAAGACGTGGGGGTGTGTTATCATATGGGGTTATGATAGACGGGTTGTTAGATATGGGAACAACGGACTAGCAATGGTTGGCACTTTGTGAGTAGTTGCTTTGCAAGTGTTCCACTAAGTTACCAAGTAGTTGCTTTACCACACAATTGGGAAAGTCATGCAAGGGTATGCTCGGAGCATATATCTTATGCATTGTTAAAGAAATGCTGCTAGTAAGCTAAGCTTGCAGACAGGCCCAACTCATATACTTACCATTGCTCTGAGATCTTGACCAATACGGCACTTCAAGAGGAATCTGCTGTGGTGGTCGAGATCTCAGAGCAATGGAAAGTATATTAGTTGGGCATTGCCTGCAGACTTGCTTGGTAGCAGCACTTCTTTGACAATACATATGATATATGCTCGCGCATATCGTTGCATGACCTTCTCAATTGCGTCATTTGTCAAATGGGCAAAATGCTTCCATATCAACGTGATCTTCAGCGATGACCCGATCGGACTCTGCTCCCCGACTTGGGTCTCTACTCACAAAGTGCCAGCCATGGGTACTTAGTTGTCCTCGTTACTGGTTGCTTGTCTACACATACCCCCATGATAATCCCCCTATCCCATAGTCACTACCCTCTTGCCCAACACTTAGACGGAATGTGTGGAGGGTTTGGTAATCGAATTTATTTGCAATGTAACCGAACTAATGGAAGTTTTGAATTAACTATATTAGTGGAAACGATTGTAAAATATTTAAATGGTCAGGAAAAGTGGGTTCTTTTTTTTTTTTTTTTTCCAAATTTTTAATTTTACGAATAGTAATATTTAATTTTAAATTTATTTTAATTACAGATTATTTGAACTAACTGTATACGTATAATTATTGTAGTTATAGTTATTATATATAAAGTAAAATCTGAAAAAAGTGGCCGCTGTCGCCGGACACGGTGGCCAGCCGCTTCTGCTCCATCGGCGATGGCTTAGCAGTAGAGGATGTTGAGAAGAAATATGGAGTGGATGGTCCCAACGGATTCTTGAATCTTGATATACTGTTGAGTGGCGTTAATATCATCAAAAACCCAATTTGGAATAAAGTTCAAAACAATAAAACAGAGAGCACACTCCCCTATCTTAAATGCGAAAAGAAATATCTGTAATTAGAAAATTTTGAAGTGGGAATGACAACATTCTGAAGATAAATATTTAGGTTGACATCTGTACAAGTGCATATGTTTATATTTATCATTTTTAATATTTGTTGTTTTATGTGACGTGCCACGTCAGTGTAACGACACTGACAATTCAAACTAAAAGTCCGATCCTATTATTGATAAAATTAAATTTTGTCTGTCAATTTTTTCTTAATTAATTTTGTGTGAAGATATGCAATCCAATCCTAGCAGTCCTAACAAAAATTAACCAATACAATAAATTAGTAAATATATTTAGTAGGAATTGTAAATAAATTAACTTATTTAATGACTGAAATTAATTAAAATAATTTTATTTTATTCAAAATAACAAAATGTAAATGGTTTAGTAAGTTTTCATTTGGTAAGTAAAAGGTTTAGTAAGATTATTATAAGATGTTTTAGTAAGTTTATGTAAGCGGCAATTTAGTAAATAGCATAAATTTATTGTTCTTTTAAATAATCATAAATTTGATTATTTCAGCCTATTTGGTTAATAACTTAATTATAATCTTACAATTATTCCAAAAATCAAATATCAAAATTTTGAAAATTTAAATCGAACAGCAACAAATTAAGTTTAAAAGTAAAGCAAATTAATTAAAATTTGTCTTTTCATTTCTAAAATTCAACTTCTAACCAAAAAAAAAACTCCCTTGCTTTCTTCAATTACTTGTGTTTGTGAAAATAGCTTGTTTTTCATTTTTTTTTCTTATTATTATTGTTGGAAATATGATTTAAAAACTCAATCTTAATATTTAGAGTGACATTTTATATTGATATTACATATAATATAATATATTAATGTATGACCATTACTTCAAATATTAAATATTAAAATTAAGTGTATAAGTATTATTATTATATTATTATAATATAATTTTTGCTGAAACTTGTTTTCATCATTTAATAGGGAAAGGGTGACGTGGCATTCATTTTTAGAGGAACAATAATTAGGTCAGCTAAAGTATCAAAGCTGTCTAATTCGTGTCGGCTGTTGTTTTCTTCATCTAATTAACTTGTCGACTTGCATTAGTCCATCGCTAAAATCACTTAGGGTTCATTTGCTTTGAATTTAAGGGTGAGTTGACTTAGAAGTTTTGTTGAGATTTAAATATTCTAATTAAGTATTTAGTAAATCATAAATAAATCACAAGGGTTGGTCGAGGTCGGTGATTTGAGTTTGTAAATTTAATGAGATTGAGTTTAATGTTAGAATTTTTTTATTATGTGTGTAATATTAATTGGATTTTATTTTTTAAGAAAAAGTCAGTTGGGCTATAACTTAATAATGCCTGGAGACCCAAATGAATTATATGTGATCATGATTGGATATTGGACTTGGTGCACCTTATTAGGCTTAGGTCTATTTGTATATATAATTGATTTGTGGAATAAATGTAGGCCCAATAGCTAGTTCCCCTCTTCTTTCTAATCAATCAATCTATTACACTATTTTCTTCCCATTAAAAAAAAGGCTAAGACATAATAGTAGAGAAAAAGAGGAAGATTTGGTTTGGTGGAGTGCATTTGTGCTGGCCATTGTAAACAAGTTTTTCATCGCCGTTATGGAGTTGAGAGGTATTCTTCTTCTTTGTTAATATCAGTGTTTTATATGATATGTGAATTTAATATATACTGTAAAGTATTTATATTTAACATTTAATACTCTAATTTTATCTTATAAATAGTCTACATAAATTTTATTTTTTTATGATAAAAGCTAAGACCAGTCTAGACTATAAATAAACTTGCAATTGAGACCAATTATAAACAATGCTATTTTGAGTAAAATGGCATCGTTTCAGTCCTCTCTTCTTTTCTTTTTGCATATTTGGGATCAAGAGACATGAAATATTAACGACAATGGAAGAAGCATAGTTTACATATTTAGAAGAACTATTATAATTATTATCCGAAATTCAACTCATCACCTTCTCAGTTCCAGTGTGGCCCTTTGTTATTTTTGTTTTGGTGCTAGATGGTGATGGAATAATTGAACTCACAAACCCTTTGCCTTTTACAAATATGGGAACATGAGACTATGACAAAACAAGTGCAATTTGTAAATCTAAGGAAGGCCCCTTTGCATTCCTAGTTCTAGCATGACCTTCGCCTCTCCCATTCTAGCACTGGACAACAACAACAAAATAGTTGAATGCACAAACCCTTCATTTTTTATAAATCTATGAATTTGAGAATAGTCAAAAGTTACGACGACAATAACATAATATGTGATGAAAAAAAATGATAGTCATTCTATTATTGTCAAACGCCAAAACAAGGAAGATAAAGTGCCACACCAAAATTGGAAAGGCAAAAGGCTTTCTTAGATCTATTTCGCGTTAGTTACTTTTCCTTATTATTTGTTTCGAGATCTATAAAGAGATAGAGAAAAAAATGATAAGAAAACCAACGATGTTATTTTACTTAAATTAGTATTATTTTAATTAGTTCAAATTGAAAATTTATTTATCGTCTAAATTGATTTTTAGTTTTTTTTTATTTTTTTATTCTTTATTATATATATAATATTTAAGATTAACTTTATATCATTTTTAGTCATTTTACTATTTTAATTCCTCTCAACTCTAATATTTATCAAATACTAATTTTTAAAATTTATTTCAACTCAACTAATTTACCAAATACACCCCCCCCCCCCCCCCCCCCCCCCCCCCCCCCCCCCCCCCCCCCCTAAATTTCAACTCATGTCACTCCACCTAAAGCTCAAAGATCCCCTTAATCTTTCAGTCAATCAACTATATGATGATGTCTATTTTGACACTCAGCTGGAGGAAGTCGTAATTATGAAAGCGATGAGCCTTGTACTTCAACCCTTTCATCATGAAAATAATCGAACCATGATCCTCTGGAAGAGTAAGTTACTTTTTTCATAAAAAAAATAAAGGTGAATAACTAGTTTATTAAGTCTTTTGAATGTTATTATAAGATATTATTCTTGTCAAGATATAATAATAAATTTAATTATTAATAAATATGATCATTGAGCTGCTTGAGTCTGCAAAGAAAAAAATAGTCAAGGGATGCGAAGAAGGTTCTAGCACAAACAATTTGACACTTAAGAGGCGTTTGGTACGAAAGAAGTTTTTAAATTTTTGGAATTCATAATTCCTAAGAATATTCTTGAAAATTTTTTATTTTTATGATTTATGCAATTTTATGTTTGGTTAGATTTAAATATTCTCAAGAATGTTGGATATTCTTTTCTGAGAATCTTATATTTTTATATTTGATTTAAATGAAACATTCCTAAGAATCTATGTTTTTGTTTAAAAATAATAAATTTCTTCTAATATATAAAACATTTGGACCTCCAATCTTTTAAAAAATCCAAAAACGTCATTTTTTTACACATTATGTATATATGTGTGTATATATATAATATATATGTTTGTATAATAAATTATGTATATATATTTGTAAGAAGGAAGTTATGACAAAAATAATCGTAAAAGAGCTATAGGGTTATAAGAGAGTAAAGGGTGTTTTAAACTTTTTATTTGTTAAAAACTTTTTCCAGTCCATGAGAATTCAAGATTCCCAACCCTCTTGAAGTTTTTTTTTTTTTTTTTTTTGAAAAATTGATTAAAAATAAATTCTAAAAATATTATTTTCCTAAGATTCTTTTTTAAAAAAGTTGTACCAAATATGAGAATGTAGATTCCTAACCTAACATTCCCAAGAATCTAAAAACTTTTTATGTACCAAACGTCTTCTTAAGTCAGACATTGAGAGTAATAAAAATCTAAGAGCAGTATTTACATCAGTATCAGAGACGTACATTTTCTAAAAAGAGTGCCTACCTATTTATAAAGAAATATGGAGTAATCCAGAATGACACAAGATTATGATTCTTATAATTTTTATCTTAATTGTTCTTAGTTTAACTAGAACTACAATTGTTGTGGATAATATCTGTAAGAACCCATATTTTAGTAACATTGTCATGTAATTTAGACAAGTTTAGAATATCGAAAAATTGGTTTGATAGCAATTATACGTACCAAATTGATTATAAGAAATGCCTCGGAGTGAAATTGTCTAAGAAAAATGATATGGGGTCATTGAGTGTTTCGAGATAGGATTTATGGTATCGAAAGAAATCAGGTCGAGAACAATTTTCGATACAGTTAAAATGCAGCTGCCATTTACACTGCAAAATTGAATTATCGTAAAGAACTCCCGGGAAGTCAACAGAAACCTGAGAATGTTTCGATTTTTCGTAATGAGCAACTCTTTAGTGGTTTCAGGATGAAACGACAGCCTAGTAAGGACACTGGAGCGAAATCGTCATTATCAAGTAACTTTAAAGTTATTAATTTTATATTTTCAGTATTGTAATACAATTTAATTTGGCATTTGAGGGTATACTTGCAATTAGGGAATTGCATAGATGAAATAGAAGTAAAATTAGAGTTTAAATGTATAAATTTTCTTAGTTTAAAGTGTAATATATGGTTTATATATATATATATATCTAGGCGTGAACGGGCACGCAATGCCCATGCCTCTGCAAATGGCCAACCCGAAAGCCATACCTCTCTGCAAGATTTTTTGGAGTGTTTCTCATGCCAAGAGGAATGGCCATGGCGGGTTTGGGGTAGTGAGTTAGCCTATAAATAGCAAGCAAAGAAGAAATGGAGGAGCAGAGAGTTTGAAGAGAGCTTCAACCGAGAAAGAGGCAGAGAGGCCGAGAGATGCGAGAGAGAGAAAAAGCTTGGTCGAGAGAGAGAGGGAGAGACCGGTGGCTGAAGCGAAGGCCGAGCTTGGGATGGCCGAACTCGGCCATGGAAGTGAGCTCCAAATGGCCATGGCCGATGCACAGCGAACATGGTCGCGGGCAGCAAAGTGGGTGCGCAGCTGGGCAGCTCGTGCGAAGGTTGCTGGTAGGGTCGCGACGGCAACCAGATGCGTGGAGGGGCAGAACAGCCGAAGTTGGCCATGGTAGTGCGTGCTGATGCAGCTGCAGGCAGCCATGGCCGACACGAAGGGGAGCTGCAGCGTGCGTAGGGGGCTGCTCGGTAGCGGCTCGCGGTAGTGGGCATGGTGCGCCCGGCGGCGGAGGCGCGCGGTAGCGCTAGCAGCGGCGATAGCCAGCGGAAGGGCCAAGTGGCCTGCAGCGATGCGCACGCGGGAGTTGAAGAAGAAGGAGGAGGAGGAGGGAGAAGAAGAAGAGAAAAAAAAAAAAAAAAGAGAAAAGAAAGAAAAAAGAAAAAAAAGGAAGAAAAAAAAGAAAAAGAAGGAAAATAGAAAAAAATTGGAGAAAATTTCTAGAAAAAATCTCGAAAAATAGGATTTGGGTATTTATTAATATTTCAGAGATTTTGGATGAGAAAATGGTTCGAGCACGCGTTTTGGGGATATGGCACGCATATCGAGAAAGCCTGAAAGGCTAAGTTAAGGTAAGTAAAATTTTTTAAAAAATTTTAGAAATTCAAGAATATTATTTTATGAATTTTCGTAGTGAAATATTCAATGAAATATTTGAAAAATATTTAGTTTGGATTTATTAAGGAAAAATAAAAAGAAATAGAGAGAAAAATAAAGAAAATACAAAAAATTATGAAAAATAAATTTTAATACTTATTTAAATAAATATGGTGATTATGATGATTTGAGGCTTAAAGTTGAAGCAACTTATGCGAATTTTGAGGTTGGCACGCAAATCGAGGTGATGTGCAAATTTTGAGACTGACGCGAATATCGAGGTAGCCCAATAAGCTTGAAAAGTTAAGTGATACTTCCCAACTGGATTTAGTTTTATGGAAAATGGTTGGGTGTAGGTGATTTATGTTTCAAACCCCGATCCTCGGGGATGCTTTTATCATATTGACATGCTTTGATATATATTCATCACGTAAACTGCATACATGACATGCTATGAAATGCATATGTACACGTTGATATCATTGATCACGCGCATTGTGGTCGTAAGGAATACGAACTGACATTGCTACTGTACCAATGGTGCACCCATACACCCTGGTTTCGAAAGAGGTGGTCGCAAAAATGGTGAGTAGCATGAAAGATGCAGTTAACCCTTACGATGAGTAAGACATTGCATTCATACACGAAATATGTTTTTTGTACCCTTACTTAGATGATTCATCATTTAACTTGGGTTTTGCCTCTAGAATACTCAAACGTTCCAAATGGAGATTGTAGCAGATACGAGGATGAATGAGGCATGAAATGGCACTTAGTAAAGTGCATGAGGAATAAAATGTATGTTATGTAGCCCGTGTATTTAAGTTCTGCTACTTTGAATTATGAACGTTTTAAGGATGTATAACCTTATTTAGGGTTAATGTTGAGAACTTATGTTTTGTATTAAGTTATGTTGAGGAATGATGATTTAATGAAGATATTAGGTTCGATCATTGCCTCCGCATTTGATGTGATTTAGAATAACAATATCTATTTTTTATAGATGATGTTTACCTTGTCCTATGTAGGGATAAAATTCTTTGTGAAATTTTGTCTTATCATTTTTCTAAAATGATTTTCAACTATCAGAATTATCAAGTTTACATGTTGTGTGGGACTCCTCTTGTATTTGAGGAAATACATCTATGATGCACTGAATCTTCCTGTATACCTCGATAGACGGAGAAGTCATGAGCCCTTAGAGCTACAGATCTTTTATGGTCGTGGGACATAATGAAGGTCGTGGGCAAGTCCGGACCTTTCATGAGGCTCATGAGGCGATTGCCTCAGGGCCCATGAATATTTGATTATTTGGGGGCCTATCAAATTGGGAACCCTTCTTTTTTGTAATGGCCAATTGTCCAGCTGCCCACCCCTTGCCCCTTTGCAAACCTGGCTCACCCTTATCGTTCTCTCTTTCTCGCTTTCGATCGCTGCCCAGTCTCTCTTTCTTTCTCTCATTCCATCACTCCTAGCTTCGCCCTTGCTGTTGGCGGATCGCCTTTACTCTCACCATCGGCGACTTGCCTTTGCTCTCTCCTCTCACTACTCGCCTGCTCCATTGATCGTTGCTCGCTGCCTTTCTCTCACTCTATCGCTCGGTCAATCAGTCGCTCGCCTTCGCCAACTCGCCTGGTGCTCGTGGCCAGTAGGTGGTGGCTCATTCTCCATCACTCGCTACCTGTCTCCGTGTCAGTTTCGCACTCTTGCCGGCTCACCCTCATGGCCAGTGGCTCATTGTTTTTACATCTTGCCTCTTGCTCCGTTGCTCGTTGTCGCTGGTCGTTCATTGCCTCTCAATTGTCGATTGGCTCATCACTCATCAGATTCAGTCTTTCAGATTTGCTTCAGCTCTGCTTCTCAAAGGCTCTAACTCTAGTCTCTAGATCTACTTCAACTTTCTTTCTATTTGAGTTCTTAATTAGCGATTAGTTGCTCCTTCATTTCGTTTCATTTATCATGCATTTTGAGATTTGGCTTACTTGCCTATGTCTATTTTATTTATGTTTGCTAAATCTAGCAAAAGCAAATTTAATTTGATTGATGTTGCTCTATTTTGTTTAGGATTCATGACATGATGACAACTTGTTTTCTTGTTAGAAGTTAGAACTAGAAATGCCTTGTTCATTTTATTTTTCTTTTATTATCACAAGTCTAGATATATAAATTAAGTTTAATATTATTATTACTTAAGTGTGCCTGTATTGTCATAATATTTTTTTTTCTTTTGGGTTTGTTTAGGTTTAAGCAATAGTCAAGTCTCCTAAACATATGTTTAGAGCTCAAAAAAGAAAAATGAAACAAAGGGAAGAAATATTAGTTCAATGTTAAGCCGGTGATATATTTAAATACTTTAATAGTAATAAAATAACATAAAGAGAATAAATAGTTAGAAACTTGAGTGAAATTTTGGTGGAAAAACAAGAAACTTGGAATAATAATGTCAATGAACAATGCAAAAATGTTGATGAATTGAATGAACACAAAAATAATCATGGTGATGTCAATGAATTAAACAAGAAGAAGAAGAAAATGTTAATGGTAATCGATTGAATGAGGAAGAATGTTTGATATAGTATAAATATTTATTTTTGTATACTTTATTAAAAAAAATAAAATTTAAATATACTTTATAATTCGGACGCCCATTTTTAGATTTTGACTTAGGCCCCCAAATTTCATGTATGGCCTTGGCCGTGGGCCATGCCACAGCCGCATGTCGTGTCGATGGTCGCAGGCAGTTTCGACGACTGCGAGCCTTTAGGGACCGTGTGTTGAGGCCGTGGCCGTGGGTCTTTTAGAGCAGTTTGGGCTTTGAGGATTTCGCGCGCCTTCTTATTCCGATCATTTGGATTGATTTAATTTTTTTTTCTTTTATTTTATCTTTTTGTACTATGACATACCGGATATATTTTTTAAAAAAATATTTAATTTAAGTCATATTATTATTGTTAAAAAAATAAATTCACCATTCTAATCATACTATAATATATAATTTAGTACTCGCACTCTCATTTACGTTCAGATCTACTTTAAATTGATTTGTATGGAAAAAGTGTATGTAAAAATAATTTATTTTACATATTTCTAAAATATAATGTTTGACCCACAAAGCTAAAAGAAAAAGAAAAGGAAAAAGAAAAAACTCATATATATATGTATATATATTATTTATAGGCTGATGATGCAGAAGCTGAGGTAACAAGATACAGCTGCTTAACTGCCACTAACAATAAGATATGGTGGAGGATATTAATCTCCAATTAATATGTTATTATAAAGTATAATAGTCTCTACTTCTAAAGTTTGATTAATTCAGCTCTAAAGCCGCACGCCTAAGAAAGATTCATTAAATTCACAACCAGGGCCTTCTAATCATTTTGCATTTGACTCTCAAATTTCATGCTGCTGCTGCTGCCGCCGCCGCCGCCACCGCCACCGCCACCGCATGCGAGCATGGATTAGGTAGGGCCGGGAACAGTCTGGTAGTGCAATCATGGCCGTTGAAACTCGCTCGATTTAATCAATTGTGATGCAAAAAGGTTAATTTTTTGATACTTAATTTATATGCTCAATTTGCAAAGCAACCGCTAACAGCAATGGATTAAGATTTAATAAGACGGGGGTGTTGCCACGAGGCGTGAGCCATGAAAGCATCTGCACTAACGGTACACTCTGGTAAAGGCAATGTGGACAAAATGGTACAGTGGAGAAGTGACGTATGCCAAGCTGGAGGGAAGGAGGGGTAAAATAGTAAAATAAGCACCGTCTTGGGTGTTGCATCGCTACTGTCGTTATTTTATCCGTGACAACTTGCCATCCTTAATTACCCTTCCAATGTTTTGATTGGCAAATTTTAACCGATTTGCAAATCTATATATTAAGTAATTTACACAGAATTTATTTATATATACACTCATTCTTACACAAATTTAAACTTTAGTAGTAAATTAAATTACTATCCCCTCAACACTATAAGGGGTGCAGTGGCACCCCACCGTAGCAGTTAGAGGGTGTTTGATAACATTCCAACTACTTCTTTTGTTACCAACTTCCAATTTTAAAACTTTGTGAAATGACTAAAAATAATATATCACTTATCATTAATTTTGTGTATCTTTTAAGAAGTGGTTGGCTCTAAGTTTAGGAGGGAGCTGAATTGAGATTTGAACGTTCTAACTAAGTGTTCAATAAATTAAGAAATGACCAAAGTAGGTTGAGTTAGGCAAATTGTGTTGACTTAAAACTCATCTTTATTAAATTTCTATGATTGAGGTTAAGGCTCTCTTGAACCCAAAATTTAAAATTTTTCAAAACCCAATTTTATCATTAATTATAAAACAGTCTACATAAATTTTATTTCCTTTTGTATCCGTATCCTTTATTAGGTATACGTGTATATAGATATAAACTATCACAATCAAACAAGCCCCAAGTTTACTTTTTAAAATTGTATTTTTTTTTTAATTTTTCTAAAATGTGGGTATTGTTTATGTGAATATATATATATATGCTTGTGTCAGTCACCCCATGTGGAAGGGTTACACTCAAGTTAGTTGGACTGCCCGTCACCAACCTTATTATATATGAACAACTTCCAGTGACGAAGTTCACTAGATTAACTTTAGGACTTAAATCAAAAATATCATTTTAAAAAAAATTGAATAATTAAGACCATGTCATCTCTAAGTTAGTACATTAATCTTTTAGGATATTTAATTAACAAAAAACCTTTTGTAAGACCACCTAATATATGGTTTAGTCCTAAATTTATAAATTGTACAATAAACCTTTAGTCCTAATATATGGTTTAGTAATGTTTTCAAAAACAATTGTTGAGATTAATTGAAGTGTTATAAAAATGTTAATTTACATGATTATTAATTAGGCAGACAAGTTTAGAATTGGTTGAGGGAAGGGCGAAAATCTAATCCCATCATATTTAGGGGCGGTGGTTGGCAGTTGGGTCATTTCGGCTGAAGCTTTCCTTTGTATTATATATTTGTATAATTACTTACATATTTTATTATTATTATTATTATTATTATTATTATTATTATTAATTAGTATTAATTAGCGTGTTCGTTTCATCTTTTTTATCTTTTGTGGCTCACAAAGAAAAGGAAAACCAAGCTCAGCTTGATAAGCTTTAGGCATCAAAGGCCAGCCCCCAGCCTTGTTCAAAAGCGCCTGCAGGCCGGAGAGAGAGAGAGAGAGAGAGAGAGAGAGAGATGCAGACGCAGAAGCAGGGAGGAGAGCAGCTACAAACACTGATGCAGGCAGGCCAAATCTCTGGAAGCCTGAGCTTCAACGGAACCCTAACGAAGGAAGACGAAGAGATGTCAAAGTCGGCTCTCTCCACCTTCAGGGCCAAGGAAGAGGAGATTGAGAGGAGGAAACTGGAGGTTAGAGAGAGAGTTCAGGCTCAGCTTGGTCGAATCGAGGAGGAAACCAGGCGTTTGGCCACCATTCGCGAGGTACTTAGTCCATTTCATTACTAAATTGATCTGTGCATACCGTGATTTTAGGTCATGATTTAGAAGATATTAGGGAGGTTTAGAGCCAGGAGACCAAGATTTCGGTGTAGTTTTGCAAGGAAAATGACGATATTCGTGGGATTCTTGTGTCTAGGGTTGTGTTAAAACTGAAAGAAAATTTATTGGTAACAGAAGGCCACAAAGTTGCGTTCTTCCATAAGAAATCGGGGGGGAAAGAGTGATGGTATTGTGATCTGGAATTTAAGAGAGTATCTTTGTGGAATTGCTCATTTAATTCATGAGTTTTTCTTTTTTTATGTCTATTGTTGCTTCAAAAAAGGAATTTTAGTTCAAAGAAAGGGGAATGCGAATTTGTTTCCTTTCTTCAAGATATGAGGGCGAAATGAAGTGAGTAATTAGAAGCTTTTAATATTTTAACTATTTTTGTTTCACAGATTGGTTGAAATTTGGCATAATTTTGAAAGAGAACAACATAGTGGTGTATTTTCCATCACCTTTGGGATGGGAATTGTTATTTCTAGAAGGCTGATTTATTTGATAACCCAGGCATTTTCCCAACGGTGTTCTAAAAATAGGCATTTGAAAAGTGTAATTATTTCAGGCTCATGTTTGGTAAGAATTAAAAAATGCCGTTGTTAGGTGAATCTCACATTAAGTGGTGCTGGGTGTGCTAATGAACTGCTTAAGATTTGTCTTGATGAACAATGGTTTCAAACCAAATAGGAGCTCGAATCATTAACGGATCCAATGAGGAAAGAAGTCTCAGTTGTTCGTAAGAAGATCGATTCAGTCAACAAGGAGTTGAAACCACTGGGACAGACTTGCCAAAAGAAGGTAAAAAATGTTTTCTCTGTATTAAACAGAAGATCGTAATGCGAAACCAAAAAATTGCCGATTCGTTCGTTTGCAACGAGGAGTTAGAATTTAGAGTACTTAGTACTTTGATCTGATTGAACCGTCGAATCTGGCACTTGTCTGGTCACAGGAGAGGGAGTACAAAGAAGCTCTAGAGGCTTTCAATGAAAAGAATAAGGAAAAAGTACAGCTAATTACCAGACTAATGGAGGTATTGGCTTCTCCTCTTATCTTGCTGATAGTACTTATTTTTACTCAAAACAGAGGCAAATTGCTCTAGGCAGTTCCTGTTTTCAGTATCAAACTTGCGGGTTTGGTTTTTTTTTTTTTCTTTCCCCCCCGTTTTTGGTTCTAATTGCCATGTTTTTGCGTTGGTGATTGATTACGCTTAATCAATCAGCTTGTCGGCGAAAGCGAGAGGATGAGGTTGAAGAAGTTGGAGGAGCTGAGCAAGAGCATAGAAATGGTGCGCTAAGAGCCACAACCCAAACGCTGATTACTAACGGGGACCTTGTGATGTACTTAGGCTGATTTACCTTGCTGTTTAAATTAAATCTGTGGGTGTCTTTGGCTTGTATTTTGATGGTGTTTCATGTCTGCTTTATTAGTAATGGTAGCTTTTTTATTGTATTTTATTTTATTATTTATTCTGTTGAAGAATTTGCTGATCCGGAAAGGGTAAAGGTACCCTCTAGACAGGTTTGTAATTGTAACAGGGGTCTCATATATATCTGGACCTGTTGTTCTCATCTTTCATCTCTTACCATTCAACTCTGCACCCTCTTGAATTCCTTTAAATTGGTTTCGAATGCTAAAACTGTAACTTTGTGGAATCAGATCGATGGAGATGAAACAAAGCTCGTCAGTCGTCCCGTGCTTTGTTTTGGCATTACTTTTTGACCGATTATGCTAGCTAGAAAAATAATTGCCACAATAGTTAATTGGGTTAGTCCATATATATATGTATATACTATATTTTAGAAATTATTGTTAAAAAAGTTAGAAAATGGAGGAGATGGAAACGAACAGAACACTTGGGTATCTTTCTTCATTGTTTGGTCATTTTTAAATGAGTTTATTTTTTCGTGAAACAAAGCACATAGCCAAGCTGTATAATCTTTTTTTTTTCTTTTTGAAAATGAACACAAAAAGCTAGAAACAAAAATGAAACTAAACACTAAACAGGTCTTAAATAAAGAAATTTCATAAAAAATGATGTTGATTAGTATTAACAAAGAGAGTCAGAGAAAGCCCCATCAAAGTGCTTTGTAATGGCAGGCAGACACATCATTTTCCAGTTAACTTTTGTACAGAAAATTCTAAACGACTAAAATGAGTATCATTTTCCACTAAATCACCCATAAACGCATTACATCTAATTAATGACTCTTCTTCTACTCTGATTAATTTCCTTACCTAAATCTACTTACAGGAAAAACACATGCTACACATTTACAAAGCAAAAGATGCCAAGGAAAAGATCGCCTACAACTTTAGAACAAATTAAAGTCAACAACCAAAGCAATCTATTACTATTCCAACAAAACAAACAAAGAAACGAAGGAATCCAACGTGTGCATTTTCTAAGAACAAGCTTTAAGATCTCAACAGGCGTCATACAACCAACGCTCTGCAATATAAACCCATTAAAAATGCTTGCCAGAAGCTAACTTTGCAGGCCAACAGCCATTGAAAGGAAGAAATAATTTGGTTGCGTTCATCTGCCTGCCGAATCCAGCTCACTCGTCCATGCTTCGTTAATCTTTGCCTGTCCAACGGCTATTAATAAGATATTATTATAAATAAAGTGGCGATAAGTCAAAAAACAACAATCAAAAACGCTTTTAATATATACCCAATGAATCGGCCGAACTCGAATAAGCCAACAGCCCTGTTTGGGCTGCCACTGCCAGTTAGCCTGATCTAAGAACTGATCCAATCTTCGCTCCAAATGGAGGCCTCAGCCTCACTGGCCTTCGTATGGCCCAACCTAGATGTCAGCAGCACATTGTCCAAGTTTGACATATGACTACTATGATTAATTATAGTGCAATACTCTTAATCTTTCTCAATGACTATATTAAAAATATATATACAGCTGGGGCCAAAAAACTATACTTTATCTTATTTGTTACTAGGACTCAAATCTCTCTCTCTAGACAAATTCACGCATGAATTTTTGTATACTTTTATACCTGATTTTGTAATTACTATCCGTATTAACTGACTTTATCAAGTATATATTTGAAGGATGATAACCAGAATGACCTGATTTAGTTTTGGGTTGGATACCTTGTGTGCGCCATGTTTGGATTTTGGATTTATGTAGGGAGAAGAGAATGAAAGCTAAGTGATCGAAATTATACATGTTATTGATCTGGGTATAAGAAACATCAAAAGTAAAATAAAATATACAAAGAAACAAATAATTTTTTTTTATTTTCTTGTTATTTTTTTGGTCTGATGAACACTTGTTCGGTTCTCATGGATGTTCTTAATTCAACCAACCAAAGTGGACAAATCAATGTCAAATTTCTGACGGTTTGGTTGCATGAATCCATTATCCATTATCCAAACATGGGATTACGTATTTGAAAAATCGAAAGCTGTTAAAAGTAGAGTAGTTGATGAAGCAAGAGAATAATAATTGATCATGGTCGGATAGATGATGCACAATCATCATAGGGTTATCTTAGTGCCACATAGTTAAAAATGCCAAAAACATCCATCTCGAGCATCATTCATTCAACATCCCCCCTCTCCCCCATAATTGAGCTTCTCAATTAAACAATAGAGATTTGGCCAAACACGCCCCAAACATCACAAAATGGAAGCCATATTCCCCCTCCAAACTTACAATCCTACATACCCTTATCCCGTATCCAAGGCCTTAAATTTTTTTTTGACAAAATATCACCCATTCCACAAAGCCCCTAATGGCTAGATTAAAGGAACCCTTCCTCTAGATTGATAGGTGGGACATAGAACACATAGATACAAATAAAGATGGTGTCTTTTGCTATCTAAGAAATATTATACAAACAAAATCTTTAAACATAAAATATAACCAAAATATAAAAAATATTAATATTATTTTATATAACAACGTCACAAGCTATTATTATTATTATTATATTATTCATTTTGGCTAAAGGTAAGTTGTGTACCACATTTAATATGTGTTTTTTTACAAATAATGTCATATAATACAGTCACTATGTCATAGAATAATAGTTTACTATTCTAGGACGTAACTAATTTATGAAATAGAATTATACTACACGTACCTTACAGGTAAAGGGAGATATACAGAATGATTCGCATGTCTCCTGTGAGAGTGACCTGTAGGAATAGAATAAGGGGGAGAGCTGCAGATGGGGTGGGTTTGGGAAGCTTCAGGGGAAATGGGCATTGGACATTGGAAAATGGACAAATTGAGGAAAATTAGGTTGAAAAAAAAAGAAAGAATGATACTCTTTTCTTCTTTCTTTTCATCTCCTTCTTCTGTACGGTGAAGTTTTAAGGTTAGATATGAATGATATTAAGGCATAGGCCTACGGGCTAGCTTTGACTCTACTCTACCCACCAATTATTAAAATTATTATTATTGCATGATGATGCATCCCCCCTTCTTAGTTACTCTCTCATGCTCATATCTTTGAGGTGTACATACATTGATTTTATTTTTCAATCCACCGTCACTCCAAACAAATTGGTTTACAAAATTTGTCCTCATCTTGTCAAATTCATGACATCTTCAAATCACCTTGTGTGATGTCATTGTTAGGCACTACTAATTATTGCTTATGATGCCTTGCTACCGAAAATATTATTTAACTTTTAATTGGTAAGATGGAATTAAAATGAAGAGAAAAATAAAATACAAAATAATTATTTTATTTTATTTTATTTTATTCTTGAACTTTACTAGCCCAATCGAGTCCGGCCCAAGACCTCTATTGGTCTTTCGACCCAATCTCGACCTCGTGTTTGTCAACAGTTATTATCATCACCTATTGTACTTATAACACTTCAGCACCCATTACAAGTTTTTATTGGTATTTAATGTAACATTTAATGGAGGTCTTGTCGGTACCACACCTCCGTGAGAAAGTCTTTTCGACATCGGACATCTCTATCCCATTTTGCAGTAACACCTAAACTCAACTTGCATCTTTTTCCCTCTATATAAGCAAGTCTATTCCTAGGCCAATGTATGTTCTTTTCAGCCTATCAACACTTTGTCAACTTAATCTCATACTCACTTCACCATTGAAGTGCTTTGTAGGTGCCGCCATTCTTCACTCCAATTATTAAAACCAGCTTCAACGCTTCTAGAATCTTTTCATTTGACAATTCTTTGGGTTAGAAGAAACAATTATATTATATTCTTAGCTGGCCCTAATACAAAATAATGGTGAACGAGGCTCCCTCAACAATTAAAAGATACAGTATTTAATTTTTAATATATAAAATGTCAAAATTTTATATCTTAACTATTAAAAATTACTATTTTAAGTCTTTACCTGAGACACGAAAGGGGATATAAACAAGAGAGCAATGGAATCAAGTTCAACAAAGAGAAATAATAGAGATTAGTTTTGTCATATGTTATGATTGAGAACATAATAAGGTAACATTTTTTTGGTTAGTGATTTATAATTTTTTTAAACTATGTGTAATTTAATCTTTTTTTAATGAAGGTAAATTTTAATTTGATGTGTTAAAGTATTTTTTTTTTACTTTTAATAGTTGAGATATGAAACTTTTGATAATTTGCACATTAAAGACCAAACACCATATTTTTTAACTATTAAAGGAGTGCAACAAACTAATCAGTGTATTCAAATATTGCCAATCGATCATTCACATGACATGTCACTCATGAAAATAAGCGCGTTCATATACGCGTTAACATTCTATCATAATAAAGATTTAAAGAATAATTTTTAATAGTTAAAATACAAAATCACAATGTTTTATGTATAAAAAATTAATATCATATTTTTTAATTATTGAAGAAACATTGCCACAAAATTAGTATGGGCTAAACAATATTGAGAATTTGAAAGGATAATAACTTAAAATTCGAAGTCTAAATAGGATAATGGATCAATTGGAATATATGTTACTCGAACATCTTCAAGATTTTGATCTACTTAAAATAAATGTTGCAGAGTCTAAGTTACATCTCTATTTGTTATATATATATATATATATATTTATTTAATACATAATGCCATCCCTTAACAATTTAAAAAATATAACATTTAGTTATTGATATATAAAATATCAAAATTTTGTATCTTAACTATTAAAATTATAATCTTAAATTTTTACTGTAACAAAATGTTAGTGTGTATATAAATGAGTCGATTTTTGTGAGTGACATGTCAAGTGGATAACCAGTTGATAGTATTTGAATAAGCTAATTAGTTTATTACACTCCTCAATAAGTAAAAAATATGATATTTGATCCTTAATGTGCTAAAAATCAAGATTATATATCTCAATTATTAAAAATTATTGATTTAAATCCTTATTTTAACTAATAGTAAACAAACTTGTTATCTAGATCACATAGAATATACACATAAAAAAAAGAAAATGCAATTAATGTCATAAAAAAGTCACGTCGTGAGATGCATTAGATTAAAGTTTATCTTGGTGGGGAAAATATGAAATTACCCAAAGCCTAAAAAAAAAGGCCTAAATCCCAAATATCTAAATATTTGAATTACTAACCCAAAAAATTTACCTTCCGTTCTTAATCACAAAATATGACACAATTAATTAACTCCATCATTTCTTTTATTGAACTTGGTTCTAACACTGTCACACTTCTTTGGTTTATATTTTTTTTTTGTCTCATGCTAATGACTTAAAAGTAATAATTTTTAATAGTTAAAATATATAATTTTGATATTTTATATATCAAAAATCAAACTCTATATTCTTTGATTATGGAAGAAATCCAACAAACCAATTGTTCGCCTTTTTTCTTTCCTGCAAGTGAACGGAATCATAACAAGTAATATAATGATGAATCAAGTATCGTTCCCACGAGTATTAGCTCTTAATCCCTACTCTAACCATTATTAACTTCAATAAGTTACACATAATCAAAATAATACTCAATAAAAGTTTTATATAAGTTAAAACTAACTCACCAAAAGAAAAACACAAAATAACTCTTTAGGTTTTAAATATAGAAATCTAATGCACTAGGGTTCATGAATTCACTATAGTTCTATAAATGGTTAAATCTTTCAATGATCGGGTTTTATAATTCTTGTTTTGAGATGAAAATCAATGATCCTAAGTTAATCAAAAGTCTCTCTCAATGGTCAATCGAATATATGCTCACATATGAGATTAATTATCTTTAATTAATCTACAAATATACAAACATGCATTTATCTACAATGATCATCAAAATAAGATTTCACAAGGCATAACAGCATCTCTACCTATTATTGAACCTTATGTCATTTATTATCAAGTGCTAATTTATATTGAATCTCTCAAAAGCAATATAAATCACAAACACGTTCTAAGGGCGGCCAAGCATTAAAACGGAATTAGTGTATAACAAATGATCAACTCAAAAGACAAGAATAAAATAAAACCCAAATACTTTTAATTAAACCATCATTGAACTAGGTTTCATCAATCACCCTAGCCATAAAGTACTTAGCCTAACATAGTTTCAAACAACGAAAGAGTAATAAAAACGGAGTTCATGATGTTGTAAAGAAGAAAGAACAGAAAAATAAAATCAAAAACCAAAGATCTTCAAGAAAATCTCCTCTTTTTGCCTCGACTTGTCCGTCTTCTCCTCCCTTCCAAAAAAAACTCTTAATCTTTCTTAAATGAGCCTTTATATAGTTCTCTTTAGGTTATCAAAGTCCTACACCTTGAAGGAGTCAATCTCTCTTTTATTTGGATTGAAACGGGCTTAAAACGAAGCTTTGAACCTTATCGCGGTATGCTTGTTGTTGCAGACCCGTGAGCTCCAGAAAACAAATCCTAAAGCGGTCCTACAGCAGTATGCATTCCGCTGTAGGACCGTGAGCTCCAGTAACTAAATCTTACACATGTCTTACAACGGTATGCATGTCGCTATAAGCCCGCTTTGTTTCTTTCTTCATCATCTTCCACTTTTTTGCTCGATACTCTTTTGCTTTCTTTCAATTCGGTACCCGACCATGCCTCCAAGCTTTATTTCACTCCCATCATATGCCAAAATCATTCTTTTTGCTCCATATTTGCTTTAACACATGCTCCACATCTACATAAGCATGTATAGAACCAAATCAAGTAGAAATCATGCTTATTGAATGTATAAATGCTAAAGTTATAGACCAAAATAAGTGTATAAAAGAAACTTATCACCAATCAACCTATTCAAATATTGCCAATTAATTATTTACTTGATATGTCACTTATCGAAATAAGCGTGTTTATACATATACTAACAGTTCCGTTATAGTAAATACTTAAAACAATAAATTTTAATACTTCAAACAATAAATTTTAATAATTAAAATATAAAATTTTAATGTTTTACATATTAAAAAATAAATATTATATTTTTTAATTATTAAAATAACGTTGTATGTATTAAATTTTTTTTCACTAACAAAATCAAATCTATCAGATTATATTTTTAACGATTATTTTATTTTAATATCTTTAATGCCTCATATGCTCTTTCAATCAAAATAAGATAGATATATTATATAGAATATTACGATCATTAAATTGACGAAGGAAAGAGACCATATCCTAAAATCTGTATATACATGTACATAATGGGCATGGGGAATGCTCGAAGAGAGACAGGTACATAAATTTAGATACATGCATGTGCATGAATAAGCACTCACTTGCACGGAAGTGCGTTTGGGATGCTGTTTCAACGTTTTCAAATTATTTTCTATTTTGGAAATGATAAAGACGGTCTAAAACGATTTTTAAGCCATTTTTATAAATTGCAAAACGTTTGGGAGCTATTTCACAATTTGTTAAAATTAAATGAAAACGTGTTTCAAGCGAAATGCGTTTCCGGTTCCCACAATAAAGGCTACGTGGCCCACACCTCACGCATCTCTAAGCTAGCCAAACCCCCTCCTCATTTTTCCTCTCTTTTTTAATTTTTTTTTTCTAGTTCTAGTTTTTCTTTTTCTTTCTGGTTCTTTTTCCATCACTTTTGATTTCATTCACCTATCGTCGTTCCTTGCCAAAAATCGTTCCTTCAGTCGCTTTCAGTCGAACCTCGATTCGTTACTTTCGATTTCATCGCTTCTAGTTGAACCCCGAAACTTTGTTGTCAGACGTTCTTTCAGTCGGTCGTCGCTGTTGTTCCCTCTCAAGTAGCTCTCAAGTAGCCGACAGTCAAACTTTCACTTTCTCTTTCTTTTTGTGTTCTTAGACCATTCATCTTTTGTATTTAGAAGTATATGCATTTTTTTTTTGTGTTTTTTGTTTGTTTAATTTTTGTTTTTAATTTTTTTATATGAAAATTAAATTAATTAATTTTTTTAGTAATATGACACATTGCATATTACTAAAAATAAATTTTTATATTTGAATTATTTTTTATAATTTACTATATTAAAAATTATATTTACAAAACTCCTCCTATATTTTTTAAATTTATAATTTATCCCATATTTCCGTTTTCTATACTTTTAAAAAAATGCCATTTCAACATTTTCATTTCGTTTCAGGAACATATCATTTTCCATTTTAGTGCTACATAGAATAAGCATGTATCCATATATTGTGCACGTATGTATATATTGTGGAAATAAAAAGAAGAAATTGTAATTAAGCAAAAAAATAAAGGGAAATTGTATTTGTAGGGGAAGAGAAGAGAATCCTATGCAGGGCACCACGTCATCAGGAGGCCGTCGCTTGTCGTTTGACCTGAGACTCAGAGAGGGAGAGGGGGGTAACCGTGGGGATGGGAAGGGAGGGCCCACCAACAGACTGGACAAACCTCCGACCATCGCTGACACCTGCACGAGGCACGTCCACCAACACGTGTGGATATTAGGCCTCGCCCGTCCATTGTATTACGTGGTCGCACCGTTTTACGGTGTATCTGCATCGTACACGCCAAAAGGCCTCTCTTTCCCCACCTCGGCACCTTCAATAGGACTCCCCCGAGTCCTGATTTCGTATCACCCTCGAGATCTAATTTAATTTAGTAATTTTCACAAAATAATAACATAAAATTATTAGAATAACAAATAAAAATAATACCATCACGTTATTTTTCTTGATAAAATATTTTTCAATTTTAATCAAATAAAATTCCTTTACATGAATTATATTATATATATACTATTAATTTGAGTAAATTTTTTATTGTGTTTCACCAAACGGCGTCGTTCCTAGCACAGCGGTGGGTTTCTCTAATTGAATTTTGGCAGGGTCGAAAGAGTACAAAATGATCTCAGGGACCCATAAAATATTGGAAACATGAACTCCTGCTCCCTCCCTCCTCCTACTACTACTACTGCAGCCGCTGGCTGGGCTGCTTAATAAATAATCTTGAAGAAGCGTTTGCGTCCTGCGTTTTTGCTTTTTTTATTGGGACAAATCTGGATGGTGGCTGATTTCTTGCTGTAGCTGAAAGCCGCTCTTGTCTTTTATCGTTGACCACAAAACCTTTCATTATATTATTATTATTATTATATGCCGTACAATTGTTTTTTACTTTCAAAGTAAGTTCAGTGGCACGCAGGGGCAAATTGGTTATTTCAGCAACGTGTCAACCATATCATTGTGGCAAGGAAGGGTTCTCATCCTTGGGCCATGGCGAAAAAAAAGAAGAGAGTGACTGACTAATTATGTTTTTTTGACATTTTGTGGGCTTAATTGTTTTTATATCTCTGTCACTCACTGTCAGTCAGTAAATAAGCTTTACCTTTTTATTTATATCGACTTCATGGAAATTAACACGGGCATTATTGATTAAGATGTAGTAGTGAACTATATAGTTAACCTGATGATTTTCATGTGATTATTATGTAAAGTAATTGAATGGTAACATGTAAGAGAATCTGCAAGCTATTAATATGGTAAGTTAATATTATTTCCTGGCGACACAATTGATGATAGTTAATGGTTCGCTCCTATTCATGTCTACCAACTACCCAACTCTTATATATGGTGAGAATTAGTAATTGACAAATGCAAAACAACAACTAGAGCTTCTAATTAAACAATAGAGAATACGAGCTAGCGGGCTTATATGTTACAAGAAGAAAAAGGGGGAATCACTGAAACACATGCAAATTAAATAGACTAAATATTAATTATTAATTTTGATAATGTCCCCTTCAAGTTGAACACCCATGTGTAATTCGAGTGTTGAAGAGGGGGAGGAGGAGGAGGTATCAAAAACAGGTCGGTAGCTGCTACCAAACGTCGTCACAAAGGGAAGCCATCTTTCTTGAATCTTCTACGAGTTCTGACTGTCTGACCCTGAAGCAAATAATTAACCAGGGGGTATGAAAGAGGACAAAGGACACGAGCATTCATGGAAATAGGGGGGGGGGTTCACACACTCGCTGTTCATCCGTTTATTGGTTCGCGGGCTTGTTGATTGTTTCTCCAGATATATTTAGAACCCCACCTAAACTAGCTTCGAGGTGGCAACTCAGCATTAGTTGGGTATGAATTAATACAGATGAAAGGTTTCGAATTCGATTTATCATAGGTTTAAATTATTTACAAGCAGTTTAAGGTGATAGTTTAACTGGAGTTAGTCTGAGCAAATTTTGATATTCATATTGTTCGATCATGTGTTTAAGTGAGATGAGATCTAATTAAGAAAGAAAAAGATAATTTTGTGATTGGTTTAAGTAATATTGTAGTGTTAAATTAACATTAATTATGAATCCTAAACCCTTACCGTGGACTCATTTTGGTTACTTTTTTGATACGTAAACTAATTTTATATGTATAGTAATATTTGTGGGGCAGACTTAAAAAGAGTCCTAACTAGCCTTCAACGATGCACGGCCAAAGGAGAATTGGCTTTCCCAATGTTCTTAGGATTCCCTTCCATGCAAGTTAGTTTAATTTAGTTTAGTTTAGTTTGACACATTTCCTAAGATTCTCCTTACAATTGACCAAGAGTATTAATCCTATAGCATTAAAAAAATTTATTACAGCCAGAATTTTACCAAAATTAATCCCACTTTCTTAGTTACTAATTTGTTGGATTTTATTATTGACGACTTTTCATGTTCTTCAATAATCCCCAATTTTATAAATTTTAAATTATTAAACAGTAAGAAACATTTTGGGCAAACATATAGACTTTTAAAATTTTTTCTAATGAAAAGGGATAAGTCTGAATTTAACGTGACATTATGTATAGAAGTATAAACCTAATCTTTTGTCTCACTCATTAAGTTAGGATTGGTTGGCCTATTTTTGCACTAACCTAACCTAACCTTTTCCCTATTACAGCCAAGTGCCACCCATGTTACCAATAATCAATAGATTGTTGCGGCTATATTGTTAGCCCTCTCACTTTTAAACAAGAGATAATATTATCACACATAATTATATCTTAAAAAGACTTTTTATAGAAGAATTCAAATATGTCCTCTTTTTCTAAACACTTCCCCTAATAGTACTAATACTAACACCCTTAATTAGGTAAGCTTGTAATTTTAAAAGACAGACATTTATTTTAATATACAATATTTATTGCACAAAATAAGAAAATATACTCACACATTAAAGGTTTTGTTTGCATAATAATAAAGATGTTAACAAAGACACTAAATACCTTTAAAAAGTAATGAACACCTCAAGCGTGTCAGTATGGCTTGATTGATATTACTGTGATTTTAAACTAAAATACTTTTGATTAAAAGGGTTTCATTAAGTGGTACTTTACTTTTGAATAGCATTATTCTTTACTTTTAGAGCATAATTACACTTTCCAAAAGGGAAAATAATAATTTTAGATTAAGGGACTCTTACTTTTTGTCAAAGCACAATAGATTTTAGTGAGACTCATAATCATTAAAAATTATTTACTTTAATAATTATTATCTTTCTCCATAATAATGATACATACCACTTTCCATGATAATAACTTAATAACTTTAAATACATATATGCATATAAAAAATGATAATATTAAAAATATTTTATTCATTTACTTATTTGTTTCGTTTTTTTATAAAATAATATTAATTTTATTTAAGATAGGACTTCATTTATAAATAATTTAGGTTCTATTCGATTGAATGTAAAACAATTTTTTGTTGACTTATTTTTAGCTATGAATTATTAATTTAAAATATTTATTTAATGTTTTAATGTCTTTTTCAATCATTTCACATATGTAAAACACATTAATAAGACATTAACCAAACACTTACTATTTATTTTAATATTAATAAGTACAATACCGTATTTAACTACCAACGCAACAAAACAACCACCTACTACTTGGAAGGGTACAGTACCCTTGGCCTTGGCTACCAGCCCTTAAGATGGGATGAAAAATGAAGGGAAAAGCATGCAGTATAAGAACAAGGGAGCGTAACCTAAACATTAAGGAGAGGTTAAGAATCACGCTGGAACGCGAAATAAAAATATCCACACCCCCACATACCCTAATATTAATTCGTCACAACAACAGTACACAGCCCACCCATCACAATATATCAATACAAAATACTTGAGACAAACGTTCTGGTCTTTAAGAGGTGCGAAAGCGATGCATCGGGCATACGTGGGCGTCAAAGGCTGCACACCCCCCCCCCCCCCCCCCCCCAACCAATTGGTGCACGAGGCGGCGGCGGTGCCGGTGCTGGTGCCGGTGGTTGGCTCTTGGCTGCAATCGATCGAGTGGCGATGCTGTATTTGTGCACCGAAATAGCCTCGTTTTAACGTCTATCCCTTTTGTCCTTATTCTTGGCCTCTATGATTGAAAGACACAAAGCCCTTTCCTCCTCCTTTCACTGTGGAAAGAAGCAACATTTTACATATAACACTAAAATTGCATCAGAGGGAGGGTGGGTGGGTGCGTCGACATTTTTTGTATTTTCTCCCACAGAATCTGAACGGTAGCTGAAGACACGCTCGCTGCTGCCTCCTATGTCAAAAGACAATGCTACCCCTCGCTCCCTTTCTTTCTTTCTTGATTTCTGTCTCCCTAACCCCATGCTTGTTTGGGAGGAGGAGAGGGATGGCACAAAGATATATAATAAACTGCAATGGGAAAATATTTTTAAAAGAAATAAAAATACAACAAAATATTTTAAAATATTTTTCAATCTCTTTAATTATTTACATTAAGTGAAAGAGTTTCCTTTTCCTTCTGTCTTGTCTTTTCTTCGTTACTTAATATAATTAGAAGTTATATTATTTATTTATGCATGTGTGTAGGCAGTAAGTAAACAACCAACACCAACAGCACCTCAGTTCAAGATTATGTTACTTTCTCAAGAAGCAGTCACAGAGAATCCCTGAAAGACATGCAACTAAATTAGATGCAAAATGTCTGCTCCAATATTCAAAACCTACCATATGTTTATAATTAACTATTAATATTAATTAATTTCAAGCTTCATTATTGCTGTCTGTCATTACTGTCCACCTTATGGATATGGATGAGAGAAATATCAAAGGCCTGGCAGTTCCATAAACAAATTGTCATACATATATATAATTCAAGAATTACTTTTTAAGGTAGTGTTTATTAATGAAGATGTGAGTTGGAAAAACGTGAGATTCAATTAAACACTACGAAACTACAATCTAATTTAATATATTTGCATGCCAAGGTTTTAAATATATACTAATTAGTCCCCTAAGTTTAAACGTCGATCACTTTTGACTGTTACCTTAGGATGCAATTAATTAAATCTCTAGTTTAACATGAACGAGGAGAAGAAAGCAACTTGGTGTATAGATTTAATTAGGATAACTATGTCCCAGTTATGTTCTATTCTCCATCAGTAGAAGACTGGAAAAGAGCATCAAACAGAGAATGAATGAAGACAAAAGACATGAACAGGAATAGTTATTAATAGAAGGACATAAACAGATAGGAAAGAGTACTGCGACTACACTTAATTTTAATATTTTATATTACTCTCATGATATATTATAGATATGACACACAAAATAATTGTCGGTTTTTTAGTTAATTAATTCTCAGCATTCTTGTAACAAAGATAAGTTAAATTAATTAATTATAAATTAAATTATCGATCATTTTTTGAATTAATAAAATTATTTTAAAACTAAAAATAATATAAATTATCTAAAAATAAAGGAAAATAATTAAAATTTAACTATTACTCTAGAGTAATGGTAAAAATTACCTTTTGTTTTAACGGGCACAGCTAAATTAAGGATTACAAACAAAAGATTAGAAAGCCATGCACATTAATTAGTTATTAATGCAAGATATAATTGATTTAATTATAATTAATTTGCATGCATAGGATTCTTGTTTGGCAGCAAAATGTTGAGAGATCTATTAGTGACAGTGTAGTACCATGCGCCAAAACTATAACTCTTACCATGTCCCTCTTGTGTTATATTATTCGAAGCCAAAGCTCTTAAAATAACATCTTTACAACAAAATATATATCTTTATTGTACGTAAATGCAAAATTTTTTTAAAGTTACATTACCAAACAAATGACTAATTATCAAAAACTAAAAAAAAAGACATATCAAATGTACTTTTTTTCATTTTTTTGTGACAGAATTTAATGTGAAACGGATAAGAATTTGAAAATTGAAAAATCTGATAGATAGGAACTTTGGACTTTATAGGAAAATTCATCATATAATTTTGGCAACCATGCACCTTCTAAAACAGCAGTAAAAGCAAACCCAGAAAGTACTTTCTTTTTTTGCTGTTGTGTAACGATCATTTGGAAGCTCAATGCAGGTGTTCTCACTGCTCATGGTTAGCAACTTTTAATATTGATAATAAAATATGATAACCTGAGACATGTTTGTTGCCTTTCGGAGGACAGTGCCCTTGTTTTCATCTCAATTTTGACACAGTAATGTACTTTAACACCACTTTTTTGTTTAGGTTACAAAATTTTAAGCTTCACCTGCAGTAAAGTGGAAAGCTTACTGTTCATTGTTTATCGTTATTGACGTGTTATGACTACGCATGCACACGCTTTCCAAAAAATTTTAGCAAATTTCGTATACAACTCCTTTACAAGACTTAATATATATAATATTTTTTTTCCTTTTGTCATAAGCTAAAAAAGTATTTTAACATTTAGATTTTAATTTACATTTGAATTGAAAGCCACATTCATTTGTTAATGATTTGTGTTACGGCCGGTCTCTTAGTGTTGCAATGATGTATCGACAAAGTCTTGCATGCATTTAAGTCTTTTAAGTGGCTTTACTCAATTATTTGAATCTTGATTGGTTAAGTATGATGTGATTTTTTGAGTTTAAAGATAAAGAGATTAATAATAAGGGTAGTAGCTAGCCGTGTTTCTTGATTTAGATACTAAGTATGTGATTAAATAGAAAAGAATCATAAATTTATCGTTTTTTCGTTTGTTAAGTGATAGTTTCATTCATTACTTGTTGGAGGAAAAAGAAACAGAATATTCAGCATTACAAGTAACAGCAGCAAGCCAAGCCAAGAGATGGGACGAAGTAGAAAAGTCTGAGAAGATACTCTAAAAGAGTCAAGTAGACATAGAAGAAGCACAAAGAATATAAAGACATTCGATATATAGAAGAAGCACAGACTAATTGGACAAGTCCAAAATACACCACCCACTTATTGGATTCTTACAATACAAACGACTCCATTGGATTCCCTTTCCTTTTGCAACTCTTCTCTCTTCAACCCTTTCCCATTTCACTTCCATCATTTACCCACAAAACTATATATAAACCCACGTTATTATTTGCTAATAAATTTGACAAAAACGTCATTTTTTTTATATTGAGAAATGACAGAAGTCAGAAGAAATATTATATATATATGCATATATGTAGATCGATGATATGAATTGAATAGATTTTCTCAGGAAAATGAATCAAATCTTCCTCAGTGAATTGAGAAGGAGGACCCACAATGGCAGAGGTCTTGAGAGACCAACATTCTCAGAAGAAAGTAACAGTTTCAGGTAAAAGAGAGAGTGAAGAGTCCAGCTGTTGAATTCCCAAAATGAAATGGTGGTGGGTCATTCTTCCATCTTTTCACTCATAAATAGATGTGTGTATATATATATATATATCCCATCAAACTGAAGATCTTAATGCCTATATGTACATACACACAAAACATATACAAAATATATATTTCATATTATTGATATATAGTACGTGTGTATTTGAATTAAAGTTGGGGTTACGGAAAATATTGAAATGGACTTGACCCTAAAAGAGAGGAATACGACCCCTGTCTCACGCTCCCTTCCACTCACTGTAATTCCTGCAGTTCGCCTTTTTACAGTTTGCACGCACAGACACACATACACAGACTGAGATGCGACAAGGATTTGAAAATTCAAGATCGGACCCTTCAGATTACGGAACGGACGGGTCAAGATCCGTAATCTCGTTCCTTGGCCCGCCCGGGTGGCCTCCCCCCATGTATTTTGTCGTTTTCCTCTGACCGAGTGAGACGTGCAATAGCTCGCCGATTTTTTTTTTTTTTTTTTGTCGTCAACGCCTTCGGGGAGAAGTGATAATGGTTACCGCGGGTGATATAGGTTGTTGGTCCGTGCAACGGGGGGTGTTTTTGGGAATTTGGTGATATAGCGTCTACGGTTTTGCGCGTCGTCGGCTGGACCGGCTGGGGAATGGTATTCTCTATGTTGTGTTTGTTAAGAAAGGCAATTAATGTAGGAGACTCTGTGACTCACACCGAGGATTTAGTTTAGTTTAAGCCTTTTAAGTTAGGTTTTTAGTCCTTTCAATCTCATAATTAAGCCTTTACGTAATTATGGGTGGGGTTTTCAGATATAATCCATTTATCATTATTATTATATATACTTAATTATAGAAATATATTTATTATTATATAAAAAAAACACTAATCCTTGTATAAGATTACCTAATTATGAATATTAAACTGTAGATTAACAATTAATATACGATCATTTAAGTAAAAGTTAAAAAAAATTAGATGGAACTTTAAGGCCAAAACGTTTAGGAGAAGGGAATTGATGGCGTCGAATCTAAACAAGCCACAGTTGGTCCAGCAAAGCACCGCAGGTCTCGAGTAGCCTGTGACTCCCCGCTGGCTGCCTGGCTTATCTCTTTGCTTTGCAGATTGCAGTTAACTTTATATCATTAACTTTTCTCTCTCAACAACTAATAATTGATATGATATATTTAAGATATTAATATTTTGTATAATAATAATAGTATAAAAACACAAAAAAAGCTTCATATATTAATAGTTATATGAAGCTTTAATTTTTACATCACACCATTTAATTTATTTAAATAATAATCAAAATACTCCCTTTCACCCTCACACCCTCTCCCTCTCCCTCTGTCTCCCTATTGGTGCCTATATAGAGAGAGAAACGGAAAGAGAGACAGCAGGATCCTTCCCTACCACTTCTGCTACAACTACACAAATCTTGCAGCCATTTCCATCTCTCTTTTAATTACAAAACCTTGATGCTTTTTATATATTTTCCTGCTGGTTTGTATCACCAACATGCCTCGATTTTCTAACCCCAGATTTGAATGACCCAGCCAGCAATAAGGAACTCTCCTCATTCCTTCCTCTCCCCCCCCCCCCCCCCGCCCCAACTATTTCTACCCCTCTTCTTCCCCTCCTTGAATCCTCCCTCCAAGTTGAAATCTCTTCAACTTAGCAACAAAATCAAAACCCATTCCAAAGTTCCAATCTTAATTTTTAGAGTTTTTAGTGGATTCTGATCGATGATGACTCATAAGCATTTACACGAGCTGCTTAAGGAAGATCAAGAACCGTTCTTTCTCAACGATCACCTTGCAAACAGGCGGTCTCAGCTCAAAAGGCCGATTCCCAGAAACTCTCTACAGTCCAAGAAGCGGAAGCCGATGGTGGAAAGCTTCTGCAAGCAGGCGTGCTTCTTGTCCTTCCAGGACTCGCCGGACGTGAGAAAGTCTCCGTTTCATTTTCCGTCGCCGGCGCCGAGGAAGGGCCCGTGTAAGAGCCCAAACGCCGTGGTTTTGCATGTGCCCGCCAGGACGGCGGCCGTGCTTCTCGAGGCCGCAATGAGGATTCAGACACAACCTTCCTGCTCGAAGCCGAAGACCCAGATCAAGAACATTGGGTTTGGGCTGTTTGGGTCCATTCTCAAGCGGTTGGGTAGTAAGAACCGGAACGAGGCTAAGTTTCTGCCGAGAAAGTCGGCTGGAAAGAGTGGGAAAGTGCGGGAAACTAGTGTGGATGAGGAAAGAGCTCGGTCCGAGATTGGTTTTTCTTGTTCTTGCAGTAATAGTAGGCGCAATAGCACTGTTTGGTCGGAGAGTAACGAAGAGAAATCGCTTGATTTGGAGACGTGTAGCAGCGGTAGGTCTGAAGATTCGGAAGAGATTGATCAGTTTGGAGAAGATGATCAAGAAAATGGAGTCTTTACTTTCTGTGAGAAGCACTTCTGTACAAGTCCTATGAGCCCTTTCCGATTTGCTCTGCAAACTAGCCCATCTCCCGGTCGCCGAAAGCCGGTCTTCTCGCCGCCGGCCACATCTCCGAGTCTCCACGAGACACAGGTTTGTTATTTGGATCATGAATATACATACATGTTGGCGTATAATTAAATTGTGATATGGTATTTAGAATTACATTGAATATTTTCTTGTAATTTTCTAAACTATTTTGGAGAATTATATTTAAGATAAATTCTCTTAAAACCCCAAAGAAAAAGAAAATCATTCCTCAAAACATGTAAAATTTTGGAAACTATTTTTTATTTGAAAAAACACGCAGCCAAACAGAGCCCGAGTTACTCGAACCAGCGGGTGAGTGAACTCGTGAGTTAGCTGACTGAGTCGAACGGGGTGGGACTGTCGGCAATCCTATCTCGTTCTGATTCTGTGGCCGGAATGTCGTTCATTAAATGACGAGATTACCCATCTGAACCAACCCCAACATGACATATATATATATATATCCAAGCCAGCTTGAGGATTAATTTGTCATTTCGATCACCCCGACCTTTCATTTGTACTTTCTTTCACGCATCTGCCAAGAAAATCTTTTTAATGACCCTGACTAGAAAACCATTTTCCCGTAAAGGGCAAATTCATTTTTGTTCTTTTACCTGGACTCATTACCCTCAGTTTAATCAAACATCCTTGGGATGCCCTTCCTTGCAGTCCCGTCGTTCCACTTCCATCTCACAATTTGTAACAGGAGAAGTAAATTTGAGTTTAATCTACGCGCACTATACAGGGAGGGAATTCGAACTTAAAAATTCAGACCTCTCATCAATCCCTGTGACCACTGGGGCAATCCCTGGGGACAGTTTAATCAAACATCCTTTAATCTTAATCAAGCCATTAACCTTTAGTTTAACAGAATTACACCGAAGGTCAATACGTGCATGCCAACCTTTCACCACTGTAATAATCCAAGTATTCTGTGTTGAATTCCTTCAATTTATCAAGAACTAATTAATGCTTTGAAGTTTTCTGAGTGTGATTTGATCGGTAATGAACAGGACAAGGAGAAATGTGAAGCAGAAAACACAGAAGAGATCCTGTTAGAGGAGGAGGAGAAGGAACAGTGCAGCCCTGTATCAGTGCTGGACCCTCCATTCGAAGATGATGATGACGGCGACGGCAACGACGATGACGACGACGAAGGCTACGATCTAGAATGCAGCTACGCCATTGTACAAAGTACGTGACATTTTCTTTTTCAACTATTGTCAATAATAGAAATCTATGCATGGACTCGACTTTAGAAAATCAAAAAACAAGTCGCTATAAACTCGCCGCATCTAGTTCTACTCTCCTTATTGCTGGAGGAGTCCTTTTGGATGAGATTGGGGTGTTTCTTGAGAAGTTAAACTTATGCTGGCTCTACCACACCGAAGGGTCCTAATCCATTTGATAACGTTGACGTTGGTTGCCTGAAATTATTTTTGTGGGATCCATATTTTGATCCTGACAAGGCATTGAGTGGGTGATCATGTCCTTGTACTATCACGGCGACTTGTTCATTAATTTTCCTTAAATGATTGAGGCTTCCGGCGGGGTTTAACTTCATCTGTGACCCACATTGTGGTGGCGCCGGTGGTGGTTGTTTCTTAACGTTGAAAGTATTGTCAATTACCAACTCAAAAAAAGAAAGAGAGAATGCATTGTCAATTCAAATATGTAGGGTTTGAATATATGGGTTGTTGATGGTTTGGTGATTCAGTATTTATTGTTTGTAGTTTTGAAGTTTGGTGGATCCCATTGAGAAATGAAAGCCAGAAGAACTACGTACTGCCATTACTCGATGCTTCCTTCTTTAATTCCCATTTGTACTTGTTTTTCCAGAAAAAGTTTCTTACAACTCATCTGAAAAAGTTATTGAGTATTAAGATGGTTACCAATTTATCCCTGTAAAAATTGTGTTGTGAGACTTTTCCCGATCTTATTAGATTTGGGATATAGACATTAGATTGAACCAAGTTAATTTTTTTGTGTTTACTTTAGTACTTGTATGTAAATTTGCACAACTCGATCCTAACAATTTTACTGGAAATGCAGGAGCAAAGCAGCAGCTATTGCACAAGCTTATGAGGTTTGAGAAACTGGCCGGATTGGATCCGATTGAGCTGGAGAAGAGAATGTTAGAAGAACAAGAAGACGATGACGAAGAAGAAGATGATGATGAAGAGGAAACTGAAGAGAAGAAAATGGATTCCTTTGTTAGGGAAGTTGTTAGCAAATCAGGCCTCCATCGCGGAGAAGCCTCGCCGGACATGAAGAGGCTGGTTCTGGACCTCGTGTCCGAGGAGAAGAGAGAGGCCGGAGACGGGGAAACGGCGGCTAAGCGGGTTTGCCAGAGGCTGGACTCATGGAAGGAGGTGCAATCGAACACCATTGACATGATGGTTGAGCTGGATTTCAGAAGAGAGCTTGATGGCTGGAAGAGAAGCGACAAAGAGCAGCTTGGAGAGGCTGCCATGGAGATTGAGCTTTCCATCTTTGGCCTATTGGTGGAGGAACTAAGTGAAGATCTGGTTTGCATGCATGGGCATTGATCAAAGTTCATCTCCATCGATCTAAATAAATTTTGCCCTTTTTTATGTTTATTTTGGGGGGTGGGTTAGATTTATTAAATTTAATTGAATGTTGTCGCACGTAGTCTGACTTGAACAACTATGAGGGGGACAGGCTAATCTCAGTATAATTAACTAAGACGATGGATTTAGATGATGGTAGAGTGGCATTACTATATATATGTATGTATATGCGTCATGTACATGTAGGAGGGGAGATGTATGTACCCTTTGCTTAATGAGACATGAGAGATTAGAATCCTAATACATTCTTGCCCCCTTAAATTTAAGATGATAAACAATTAATTTACACAAGAAAAAGAAACAAAGTGAAAGAGGAATAATGATTGAGAACAGGTAGAGCAAGGAATATGATTGGCCAACGAATGCAACTTGAAGCAGAAGCTTTTATGTATTTCTATGGATAAATAGCAGCAGCATCTCCATCTTCTTACCTCTTTTATAAATTCTTTCTATATTTGATGGTTCCCGGCCCAATCCCCACTGTCGGCGACCAACTAGAATTGTGTAAATTTCGTAATAGATTCATCATTTAGTTACCAGAACCATAATGGACAGTGTTTGGACGACTGCCAGCTCTGGTTTTTATTTTCTTTTATACAAATAAGCAGCTTTAATTAAATAAACAAGTACAAGGTCGCCATCTAAGGTTACATTATTGGCCAAATGTAAGCTTAAACGCATCAATTATTTCAATCATTATCATATGTTTGTTGATTACTAGCACAATACACACGCGCAGACACACACATATATATATAAAGGCAATTGAATATTGATGGCTTATAATTTCACCATCTTTGTATTTATATATATAATCTACAGTGAATGGAGAATTATCGTAATTAAGAATTAAGAAGAAACAGGGTCAATCATGGGGCCGAATATGAATAAGACAAGACAATTGAATAGAATAGTTAGTTCACCCACCAAGATTAGAAAGCTCAACCTCCTTCCAAACATCAATATACATACATATAACCACACACACACACACACATATATATATATATATAAATTTAACT